>NW_015505484.1:507414-575031 GCF_001515645.1 Sinocyclocheilus grahami | reverse complement strand
TATATATTTATAATATATAATATTGTAAAATATATATTTAATTTGTTATTATATTGCATGTTTTATTTTATATATTTTCTACCGCCCACCCTTGTTTTAGAGTACACGATTTGTCCTCTTTTGCTCAGAGATCCAGGAGACTAACTCCAGCATTCTGTCTTGTCCTTGTAGGTATGGCTTTCCCGACAAAAGGCTTGTAATGTTCAGGGGTTTAACACAGTCTTCAGCCCATACGAGTGTTAAAAATGCTTTGCTTTACAGCTGCCTTGGAACAAAAAAAAGACAAAAGAGCAAATGAAGAAACTGATTTTTTTAAGAAACAAAAGACTAAAGATCATTACTACTCATGTTTACACTGGTCTTAACTGTTTTGTTGACTTATTCATAGATTAAAAATTTATATTTTCAGATAAATACTGACAATTAAGCCTTATTACATTCCTTTGTTTGAAAAGTAATCTATATTTGTTTAGCTTGTAATTTTTGTATTACTTATATTCCTGCAACTGTATCTTGGATATTTAGAGAGTGATCAGTATTATTGCTAATATAACATGCTTGTGAAAAACTTTCTCCATGAAATAGCCTTTACTGAAGTCATATTATCTGAAGCATATTGTGTGTTGAAGAATACAAGGGCTCTATAGTCATTGTATAAATTAGTCAAGAGGGTTAAAAAAAGCACCATTTTGTTTTTATGGAAATGCAACAGATTTACTGGGAAATTGATAAAGGGCAACAAGATATGATGTGATTTCACTATAAAGGGGTCCTGGAGAAAAGGTCACTTGTGCCTTACAATTTGGTCTTACAAGCCTTGTTTGTGAAACAATGTTGTGTGAAGTGTAGTTTTAATGTATTTTGATGAATAATCTGTTCATTCTTGTTTTGTTGGCAATGTTGCGCTCTGAGCAGGTGCAGTGACTACTAAAATACGAAGGCAGGATATGCGCGTCCATCCTTACCAAAGGATAGTGACCGCAGAACGAGGTTAGTTTAGCTCCAGTGTTCAAACTGTGCTCTGTGTATATGTGTGTGTGTGTGTGTGTGTGTGCTTCTTCAGTATGCTGATTACACAGTTTTTTTCATTGCATCTCACTCAATACAAACAGAGGAAATGTTTTTAGTCACTTCTAACCTGCCAAACAAAAGGCATCATTTGAGATTTCAATGTTGCTGTTATCAGGTATAGTACATGCCAGTCATACTGTGCAGGGTTCGTTTACTCACTAAACCTGCCAACCTAGAAATGCATTGAAACTGTGGTGTCATCAGCATACTTGTATTATATTTAGAGCATGTTCTTGGGGTCACTGAAGCAAAGGTTAAAAAAATAGAATACTGTTACAAAAGAAAATTCTAACTGATTTGCAGGAGGTTACAACATCCTGTGATGACTTATGACAACATTCTAAATTCTGAGATTTCAGCTCTGTTCCAGAATCTAGTGAGCTGCCTTCTAAGACAGCATCCTAACTGCCATGGAACCTTGTTAATGTACAATTTCATAACCAACACATAACATCAGTGGCATTCCGCACAGGAGACTCGACTTGAAATCAAGTTTGAGGTTAGCATGTTGCAAGTGTACTTTTTAAATAAACCTCAACTAGTTTTTATCAGTATTGGTTAGTAATGACATGAATGTAACACCACAATGCATTTTGAAATAGCTTTTTCTGTGAAGGATGCATATATATGCTACCTTAGGCTAAAATGAGGTAAAACGAGCCTTCGCATTGGAAAGTGCCTAAAAATACTGCCTCTGTAGGAAGCTCACCAGGTTTTGGAACTGATTGTTAGTATGATCTGATAACTTCAGCACTTACATGCGTTGTATATTGAGACAAACATGACCTGAAGCTTAGTGGATGTATGTAGATGAAAAACAGCTAGTGTGATAGTGTTAGAACCACTTTGGAGCAAAATTGACTGTCCACTGTGCTCCATTACACTGATGACGTTGTGATGGCCTTCAGGCTCATAGTCAATGAAGGGTAATGGAGCTCACCTGTTTGTTTGCTTCTGTTTATTCCTTCATTTGTCATTCCTTTGATATCCTTTCTCAGTTTTAGTGTATTTTCAGATAATTTTATGTCGCTTAAGTACATTAGTGTCCCATTTAAATCTACTCTCCCATTCTGATCCATTGAAACATTGTTTCGGCAGCTTTCAAAGAAAGTTTTGAGTTTTTACTTTATGAATAATGGAACTCTGTTTTACTATATATATATTTTTAAAGTCTCATCTGATATAATAAAACAAATAATCTTATTTATTGTTCAGCCTGGCCAGATTAGCATACGTAAAGTTTAGAAGATGGTGCAATGCTGGTTTTCCCCAATTTATGATACAGATGTATACTTAGTCATATGAATTGAGAAAATTCAATACTGTATGTTATTTCAGGCCTGTTATAAGCTGTATCTCATTACAGAAGATACACTCTAAAAAATGCTGGGTTAAATACAACCCAGCGCTGGGTAAAATATGGACAAACCCAGCGATTGGGTTGTTTCCAGCCAACAGTTGGGTTAAATGTTTAACCCAACCTTCTGGGCATTAACCCAACAGCTGGGTCAAAACAACCCAATCGTTGTGTTTGTCCATATTTTACCCAGCGCTGGGTTGTATTTAACCCAGTATTTTTGACATCTGCAAATTCAGATTTTTTGTTCATAATCTTGAGTGCTTGTACTGTTTGGAATCTTTTCTCATTTTACATATTTTATTTATACCTTTTTACTGCAGTTTTTATGTGTAGATCAGTTGTCGTTTAGGTTAAAAGTAATCATTTTTGGCCAGGGTCATTGAGCATATTCATGTCAAAATCTTTCAAATGCCTTAAATGGAAATAAACTGGATCTAAGGAAATTACAGCACCAGCTTCTAAAGACCGCTGTAATGAAACTGATTTAAACTCGTATT
The DNA here is from genome assembly GCF_001515645.1 of Sinocyclocheilus grahami. NCBI lineage: Eukaryota > Metazoa > Chordata > Actinopteri > Cypriniformes > Cyprinidae > Sinocyclocheilus > Sinocyclocheilus grahami. The sequence continues at coordinate 572,103 of NW_015505484.1, read as the reverse complement.
ACAAATACATGGATGTGCCAAAACTGTACATATAATAACTATGACTCCTGAAAAAACTGTAAATGTGAGAATCTACTGATCAATATAAGTGAATTTCACACCCATAAGACTTTAACATGTCATAATTTAATAGACCAATACAACTGACCAGTTTAATGCATAACAATTGTGAAATTGCACAAAAAGTCCAATCTATCTTGTGTGGCTTACTGCCCACAGCCTCAGAAAGATCTCTGAGAATTTGTTAAAGCTCAATTCCTGAGCAGGGAAAATACCCTTGAATGAAAGGCATTGGATGAAATATTCCAAGCACCCGGCTTGGACAGTGTCACACAAGATAGGCTAGACTGTTATGAAGGTTAGGACTTGTTTGAGAGTGTAAGTCATCATCTGCACTGCCCTTTAAAAATTGTTTCTTATGCTCGGTGCATAATCAGAGCATTATAATGGTGTTTCAGAGTGCTTATGATCCCTTAAACTCCCTATTCAAGAAATTCCTCATCATAAAAATATGGCACAAGTATTTTGCACTGAAGATTTTAAATCACCGGCTCCTAGTCTGCGATACTCAGACAGAGCAAAGTGAAACAAGAAAAAAACGAAACGGCAAAACCTCATGAGATGTTAGGATGTTTATCAAAGCAGGACGGTCACACACTGTGGCCGCCTGTTAGCACAAGAACAACAGATGAACTGAAGAAATATTCCATTTTTGGTTTGTTTGTTTGTTGTTTTGCAGTAAGCTTCTTTTGAATTTTTTTGTCAAATGTATGGAAAAGAACATAGTTATCGTGTGTAATCTTTTTAAGATGAGATTATGAAAGCAATATGTTTAACTAGAAAGCAAGAACATTTATGAAATTCTATTGTATTTGTAAATGAATAGGGAATTTATACTAGTAAACATTAGAGATCAATGCCATGTTATATTTTTTTTCCATAAGGGGTGCATTTTGTTTTTAGGATGTTGTACCTATGACAGTCTTGCTACACTGTCTTATAAGTTATAGGTTTGCCAAACAAGTAGATTTGTCTTTCTAATTGTTTCCTTGTGTTGTTGCAGCCCTAAATTTCAGCCGATATGCTTTAGTATCATTCTGTTGGATTAGCATTCTGTATTTTTTGTAAATAGTCCAATTTTAAAGGCAATAAAAGTTGAGTTAAAAAAACCACCAAACGTTTTGTACTGTCTAGAAATCTTTTGATTAGCCTGTCACTCTCTGATTTTACTTCTCTCGTCACATCTCTGTAACTACTCATGAATCCATATCATTATCACTAGCAGCTTTGTATTGAAGCAGCACTCTAATGCTTAATAGCAGTCAGAGGATCGTTCCTCTAAAAATGTGCACCTTTTAATCCAGGATTGATGCCCTTTTACATCTTGCTGTCGGTTTTTCCAAATACCCAAACTCTACTGACTGCTACTAACTATTAAGTGCTGTTAGTTTAATTCGTAATGACTCTATAATTGATTTGCCTCTTTGCTTCTTTAACCATTTTCACCTGAGAGATGGGTTCTGGAGTGAAATCATGAGGCCTTCATGGTTTTGCTGTGTTAACGTAGATGTTGAGCAGTTTTCTCTTACAGTAGCTGGAATTAGTAATGTCATATTGTCATCCAACCGTCACTAGCTGAAACTAATCTCCTTCTCTATCTTTTTTTTCTTTTGTGTCCTCTTTATGTCCTTTTATTTTTTTCGTTTCCCCTCTGTCTGTCCATTTTTTGTTTTTTTTCTCTAACAACCCAGCCGCCACCGGCAACTAACCAATGACCCTCTGAACTCTTCACCCAATGATGACCTGACCATTGCCTGCCTGCTGACCAGTTCTCTGGCTCTCGTCCTTCGCTTCTATGTTTTGGCGGCCTGCTGGTGAGCGCAGAAGCAGCTTTAATTCGCTTAACACAGCCGAGAAGCCGTGATGGCCCCACGCCACCACCCGCAGAACAGAATCGCTCCCCTTCTCAAACTGAGGACTTCCTTGGTCAGGTGACCTGGGTTTCCCAGCCTGCACTGAAGTGTCATAAAGCAATAACGCTGTCTGGGCGACATCTAACATCCTACTGTTAGCCTTTCACATGCACACACTAAATGAACACAAATCTTTATTGGTTTCTTAATAATTAAGCATAATATTCTATATAACTCTCTTAAGTTTGTGCACTGCAGTTCTCATACCATCCTGAAGAGTTTGAAAAAGCCCAGTAGTTTCTTTTAAAACTGATTTATAGGTCCAAATGTCCATGAGGGATGTAAAAGCCATGCTTGCCTACCAGCGTTTTCTTCAGAGAGCTGTCGAAAAGCATCCACATGAGCAAGTGTATAAACACTGAACATCAATTGATATCTTTTTGATACGAGGGTGCTGCACAGGAAATTAATATATATTTTTCAAAGGTGATCCTTTTTGTATTAAAAAACAAAGCAGTATTGTCAAAATGTGATGAACAAACGACAAAATTTTAGAGACCAAAACAGTGTCTTTTTTTAAATGCCTGCCTGCTGACCAGTTCTCTGGCTCTCGTCCTTCGCTTCTATGTTTTGGCGGCCTGCTGGTGAGCGCAGAAGCAGCTTTAATTCGCTTAACACAGCCGAGAAGCCGTGATGGCCCCACGCCACCACCCGCAGAACAGAATCGCTCCCCTTCTCAAACTGAGGACTTCCTTGGTCAGGTGACCTGGGTTTCCCAGCCTGCACTGAAGTGTCATAAAGCAATAACGCTGTCTGGGCGACATCTAACATCCTACTGTTAGCCTTTCACATGCACACACTAAATGAACACAAATCTTTATTGGTTTCTTAATAATTAAGCATAATATTCTATATAACTCTCTTAAGTTTGTGCACTGCAGTTCTCATACCATCCTGAAGAGTTTGAAAAAGCCCAGTAGTTTCTTTTAAAACTGATTTATAGGTCCAAATGTCCATGAGGGATGTAAAAGCCATGCTTGCCTACCAGCGTTTTCTTCAGAGAGCTGTCGAAAAGCATCCAGACACATGAGCAAGTATACAAACACTGATCGTCAATTAATACCTTTTTTGATATGAGGGTGCTGCAAAGGATATGAATATATATTTTTCAAAGGTGATCCTTTTTGTATTAAAAAACAAAGCAGTATTGTCAAAATGTGATGAACAAATGACAAAATTTTAGAGACCAAAACAGTGTCTTTTTTTAAATAAAAAAAGTGCCTTATTTTACACAATATCATCAAATATGAATAAGTATGAATGTCCATCAATGTGTTATATGCCAACATATCAGGTATTTCTGTTCAATTCCCCTCTATTCGTGAAAACGAGGTGTACAGAACAACGTCACAAGCGTTACTCAAAAACTAAATTTTATTATGTGCATTTTCTAATTTTTATTTACAAACAATGACTGAGTTTTACCGTGTCACACTACATTAGCTGGTAATTGAGCCCCTTTGTGCTCATAATCTGTTTGTAGTTGATAATGTATATGTATAAGCTCTCTAATATGTTTGTAGATCCATCACTAAATCTGTTACACAGCAATGAAGCCCCCAACAGTTACTGGTCATTATTTCCATATTTTTAGTCTGCTTGTATCTCAAGAAGAATTTAGTCCATTCATCTGGATGAATATTATAAAGGTTTGGGGTTAATTGGTATAGAGCTAATTTTATTCCTTTTGAAGAATTGAAGTGTACTAGAGGAGCATATTTGTATGCAGACGTGTCACGTTTCTCCATACCTTCCTATGCAAATGATTTTCAGTTTTATTAAAATGACTGAATACATTTTCTTCAGTTGGTCTTCCAGTTAAAATGTCAGACCATTTCAGTGCTGAAGAACAACAAAACTAAAAGCGTATTAACAAATGATAATTACATTTTGTTATTTGGTTATCAGAACTGGATTTTGAGAAGATACATCTCCTTTTCTAATAATATTGGTTGTATTTATGCAGAGCAAATGCAATGCCTTTTAGATGTTTGAGGTTGTGATGCAGTTGCATGTAATTTTTTTTATTAACCTGGAAATTGCTAAAGTAAAAATTCTGCAAATACATTTAACGGATGGAAATTGTTTTTACAAGGATCTCATCCGGTCAGATCGACTAGAAACTGGAGTTGTTTGTTAATGTGTGTTTGGTTTTTTTGGTTTAGTGTTTGCTTTCCATGCAGTATTACTATAGACTGTCATTATGTGTGTGAGCATGTGTTTATGGGTGATTGTGTGAGTGACTGTTTATGTATTGTATATGCCAATGAACTGCAATTCTCCATTTTAGCTGATTTTTGTTGTCTTTTTTTTTCTTCTCGCAATCCCAAGCAGCTTCCTGCATTGGAAAATATACAGTCCTATTTATAACCATTGTAACATTTTATAATGTGTTTTTCTATCATATTTTGTATGTGAGAAATAACATTAAATCACATTTCCAGATATGAACAGTATGCCTTATTACACACAAAAAAATGAAATGAGAGACATATTTTTCCCATGATGATATAATTCTATAGTTGATTGAAAATGGAAAAACTTATTTGATGAACAATATTTGGTTCCAGCCTTACTCTGAGCAAGGTTTAAAGTGGTCATTATTTGCTGGGGTGTTTGGTTTGTCATTGTTGCTTTGCCTCTGTGCCTTTCTTATGTAAATTGTAAACTATTAACCATTTCTAGTTATATAATTTGATTAATGGTTTCTTGCCGATTGTACTAACATTTGATGATTGATTTCTGTTCATTAACCCTGTCAACAATTTCTTTTGTCTGCTTTGAATCTATAGAACAGGATTTGTGTGAAATTAAGCAAAAGAGTGTTTTACTGACTGAAATATGCTGGACTAAACTCTGTACTGAGAAGCAATAGCGAAATATTAAAATCATAGTTAAAAAAAAAAAGAAACTAACTTGGTCACTCTTTCTCTTGTGCTTTTTACATGTGCCAGAACACTGCATACTAATCTGATTCAGGTCTGCTGTAGATAATGGAGAAGATCTGGGTCCAAACTTCTCAGTACTGTTTAATTGATCATACTGAACAAAGCTGCATTTAACACCAAAGTGACAAGACGATTATGGGGTGGGGAAAAAAGCTGAAGGAGAAGTAAAATCTATATAAATGGTACGGTTGTTTGAGTTGGACGAACACCCACCTCTATTTCACACAGTCTTATTATTCTTTCTTTCCCAACATTTTCCATTGTGTGTGCTTGTTTTTGTATCGTATAACCATCTGTTGAGCTGTTTTGGAAAGTCAACAAGAAAAGAGTAACTGCAGATTACACCGGTAATTGTCTTTCAAAGAGTTCATGGAAAACAAAGTAAGCGAAACTTCACAGATTCTCTGATATGTGCAAGAAAACTAAAGAAGCAAACATTGTCTTTTGTAAAATAACTGGAGGTCAATCCAGTAACGCCCACTAACTGGAATATTTTTCAGCTATGCACATCAGCACTGCCTAACTATAGTAACAAACATCAAGCTTTTAAAATGTAAGGTTCAAATCACTTCCTCATTTTAGCATTGAATATCCTCAGAGAAATCACAGAGGTCAAGATGGCAATTTCTGTTTGTCAGTGGTTCAGTGTTGAGAGGAACTGGAGTCGCGAAGGAAACCGATAACTGAATAACCTTCTAAAAACTGTTTTTCCGTTTTCTAACTGTTCGCACATTGTTTTAATGAGTTGCTGTTGTGTGTAATGGTCTGTGTTTAGCTGATAAAGCTAATCAGACTCTTTTAGTTCCCATAAGACCTCATCACTGCACCCAAGAGTCCTAGTTACTAGCTTTTGTTTCCTTTTCAGTTTATAGCAAAGTCGCCAACCATAGCCTGCATTAAACAAATCTGGTCATATCCAAAAGAACAGCAACAGAACTGAATCTGTGACCGTCACAGTCTGTGACAACAAAGTGTTGGAATAGAAATAGTTCATGCAAAATGAACAATATAATATTATGAATTCAACCACATTTTATTCTAAATTAATATGCTCTTAATGTTGTTCCATGGCTATTGAACTCCAAAAATGAATAAATAGACTTTACATTCATACATACTGATTCTCGGATTTATCTCAGTGACAGGTTAGTGAAATTTAGTGAACAGTATGTAGCGATGTATAAAGCACAGCTCATAAAGAAGTATTTGTTTTAATGAGTTGCTGTTGTGTGTAATGGTCTGTGTTTAGCTGATAAAGCTAATCAGACTCTTTTAGTTCCCATAAGACCTCATCACTGCACCCAAGAGTCCTAGTTACTAGCTTTTGTTTCCTTTTCAGTTTATAGCAAAGTCGCCAACCATAGCCTGCATTAAACAAATCTGGTCATATCCAAAAGAACAGCAACAGAACTGAATCTGTGACCGTCACAGTCTGTGACAACAAAGTGTTGGAATAGAAATAGTTCATGCAAAATGAACAATATAATATTATGAATTCAACCACATTTTATTCTAAATTAATATGCTCTTAATGTTGTTCCATGGCTATTGAACTCCAAAAATGAATAAATAGACTTTACATTCATACATACTGATTCTCGGATTTATCTCAGTGACAGGTTAGTGAAATTTAGTGAACAGTATGTAGCGATGTATAAAGCACAGCTCATAAAGAAGTATTTTTTTTTTCACGTAAAGGACAAAAAGTTCCCCTATGCCGATTTCGCTCAAATTTAACCACTCGGAGAAAAGTGACTTCTGTGAACGGTGCTTCATACATGCATGCTACACCATTGACAAAAGACAATGGACCTTTTTTTGTACATGAAATTTCACTAATATGACTACACAAATCCCACTGGAGAAAAAAATAGCATGTTAGTCTGTTCATCAAACAAAAGCGATCACAGCTAAAGAAGACTTGATGTAGGCTACAAACCACAATATAACCATTTTTCATTTTTGGAGCTTAAAAATGTGCATGGTCACTGTAAAATGTGACCAGAAACAGGAGCATCGTTTTGGGACGACATTAAGGTGAGTAGCCTAGTCCTAATGGCAGGACTTTAATTTAAGGGTGTACTCCCAGCTTTATAACACACACACACACACACACACACATACACATACAAAAATGAAAAAAATGGACAGGCACTGCGAGGGAGAAAGTGAAATGGATGGAAAAGGAGAAAGTGTGATTAATTCGCTCCCACAGAAGGCAAACTGTTCATTAAACACCACGCGTTTTGTGTTAAATGGTTCCTGCCTGTCCCAAATTACTAGCTGCTATGTTAGGTAATCATTCCTTCTTTCTGTCCTCTCTCTATCTCTAACCTGCAATTAAAACCTCAATTTCCTGTCTTGTTCATTTTCTGATGCCCCCGCCTACCTCCTCAACTCTACAGTGCTGCTTACCTTATCAAAAACATATGCACATACAGGCACTATCCAATGTAATGGAGTGTAATGCAGCAGCAAGTTTAATGAGTGGAATGGATAACAGTTTTAGCTGAGGGCCAAAGAGGAAAGATGAAATGGGTAAGTCCCTGTAAAGAGAGAGAGAGACACACAGTATCCTCCGTTGACTCGCACTCTGACTTCCCCCTCAGAGGCTGCAATGACCTTTACAACCTTTATACCCAACAAACTCAGAACTCTCTGTCCCAACTTCCCAAACGAAAATAGAACCCTTTGCTTCCCTCCTTCCTTCCTTCCTTCCTTGTCAATCTACTGATCTTATTGGATGCCAATGGCAAGCTAAACCCAGAGAGTTTGAGGAAGAGGCGACAGACTCCTTGTAGAAAAAGGAATTGAGAAAAAATTGCAATGCTACTCAATATGGCAGCTTTAGGAAAAACGGTAAGGCTTTTTGTTAAAGATGGTGTGATATTAGCCAACATTTTGCTAGCTTCAACCAGAAACCTTCTCTGAAATACTCCGCCTTTCTTTACAGGAAACTTTTAAGTAGTCAGACACTGTACTAGATTTTAATAAAAAAATATTTTAAAATATCAGAGTTGGTGATGGTGGGGTGCATATAAAGGACGGAACAAATTAAACAGGATGACACAACAGATGTTACGCCACAGCGGAGTCGCACAGCAGGGCGCTGTTTCGCTTCGGTTACAACCAATAGGTTTTCCAAGTAAAGATGTACAGGATCCGAGTTTACTTGTACTTCAGACACACACATGGTGTGTTTGAACTTGTAGGATGCTTCTCTGTCTACCATAGGTAGGTGTCCCCATTCCTCTTCCTTTCGTACAAATTAAACAGGATGACACAACAGATGTTACGCCACAGCGGAGTCGCACAGCAGGGCGCTGTTTCGCTTCGGTTACAAGTAAAGATGTACAGGATCCGAGTTTACTTGTACTTCAGACACACACATGGTGTGTTTGAACTTGTAGGATGCTTCTCTGTCTACCATAGGTAGGTGTCCCCATTCCTCTTCCTTTCGTTCTGTGGGGTCCCCCCGCCCTTCCTGTCTGCTCTCAGAGGATGGGGCCTGGGGTCTGGCTCAGTCCTGGCCCCCCACTCTGGCTCCACAAGGCTGGATGCTGCCCAGACTGGTGGGAGAGGACAGCAGAACTTGGCAGGCCACAGTGGAGAACATTCACAGCCAAGCCAAAGTCCTAAAGCACTGCCAGAGAATAACGGGGAGCTTGAAATGACAAGAGCTAAGCCAAGGGACAACTATGGCTCTTGGATTTGACTTTGTATCTGGGATATTATAAGGCTTACTTAAATCTGTTGCGAGTGTCAGCTGGGCTTTAACGAAACAAATCCACATTAAAGGGGGAACTGTTGAGTTTGTGTGGAATCCGAGTTTCCAGAGACTTTAAAACAGGTGATTCTGTTTAACTCTTGTTTAACAAGTGAATCTTCCAGGAGTCTGTCAAGTTACATTTGACCGTAACATGAAAGCATAACAAATTAGAACACTGTTTAGTACTGTTTGTGCCCTAAATAAATTCAGGATTAAGTGCCGAGGACCTCGCTTCAAAATGCCACTAGGTCATAAGCCATTGATCCATCCAATAATAGGTGATTTTATTTTTATATCTGTTGTATGAATCTCAAACAGCAACAGTATATGACATGCTTGTGAGAAATGTGATGGCTTTAAAGGAATAGTTCACCCCAAAATGAACATTTTGTCATCATTTACTCACCCTCATGTCGTTCCAAACCTGAACACAAAAGAAGATATTTTGAGGAATATTAAAGAACCAAACAGTTGTTGGTACATTAAATATTTGGAAGTCAATGGGGACCATCAACTATTTGATTACCAGCATTCTTCAAAATATCTTCATTAATGTTCAACATAAGAAAGAAACTCATACAGGTTTAGAATGACTTGAGGGTGAGTAAAGGATGACGAAATGTTAATTTTTGTGTGAACTATCCCTGTAAAGTCATCTTCTTGACACTTCTGAAATAAAAAAGAATAGATTAATTTACTTATATCGACACTCACAGTTTCTGTTAATAAAATATATTTTATAGTTACTATGTGTTTACTAATGTTATTTTTATTGTTTTTGAAAGAAGTTTCTTATTCTCACCAAAGCTGCATTTATTTGATCAAAATGCAGCAAAAACAGTTTTGTTACATTGTGAAATATTGCAATAAAAAAATGTGAATATATACACACACACACACACACACACACACACACACACACACACACACACACACACACATATATAATAATATTTCACAATATATATAAATGTAGTTTATTCCTGTGATGGCAAATCTGAATTTTCATCAGACATTACTCCAGTCTCCATTAGTCCAGTCCTTCAGAAATCATTCTCAAACATACTGATTTAGTGCTCAATAAACATTATTATTAATGTTGAAAACTGTTTTTACTACTTAGTATTTTTGTGTCCTTGCTGAATACAATTTTTTAATGTCTTTTTAAAATATTCTATTTTAAATAAATGCATTCATCCATTCAGATTCCTGAAAAATGTAGGTATCACGGTTTCCAAAAATATTATATTTCACAATATTACTACTTTACTGTTATTGATAAAATAAACGATTTGATGAGCATGTAAGACTTCTTTCAAAAACATAAAAAAACTGTAACCTATGATTAGTACACACATACACAAATATGTAAGATTTGTTTGAATTTCGAACAGCAAGCAACAATATGTGCTATGCTTGTTGTTTACAAGCATGATGGCTTTAAAGTCTTCATCTGAAAGGTTTCAGAGGACCCACTCTTGTCCTTCCCTCTCATCTCCTCTAAACTAGTTTAAGGAACAGAGGCTCTGCACAGCTTTCATATCTCCATGGTAACACACCCCCTTTGGGGTCCTTGTGGAGTTTTTTGTGTGTACTCAATGTTGTTGTTTTTGAGTTTTGCCACAAAAACTCTGAATATAAGGCCGACAACAAAGCGTGATTAAAAGATATTCTTTGAGATGAATCCATTATGACATCACAGCCATTTCCCAGTGCGGCCATGTTCCTCGCGGTGCCTATCTCTGTTCGACTGCCTCTGGTTCTCTTCAACACTGTGGGCTGTCTATAGGAGGCCTTCCACTGACTGTGAATGGTCTTTTTGTTGGGGAACAGTGAGCCATTTCTGCTCCCACAGAAAGCCCTGGGTAATTTAGTGTGGATGCCAGGAAGTCTGAGCTCACAGAATGACAACAATGGCAAACGTTATTGCTCCACCTCAAGGGGTGGAAAAGAAAGAGACAGCAATATGAACTTATTGTAAGCTAATTAATGGTCAAAACTAAATGGCAAACTTAAAACAAAAGGCAGTGGTAACATACAAAAAGATCAGTACATTGTTTTGGCCACCAACTGTAATTAATTAATTGCACATTTTTACAATACCTGACATTTATGAAAAATATCCTTGTTTTCCTGAGAATATAATTTCAACTTTTGATTTAAATCTGCATTTATTAGTTGACCCATGGTTTAAAGTGTACTAGTGTGATTATATGTGACCCTGGACCACAAAGCTAGTCGTAAGGGTACATTTTTTTTTTAATTGAGATGTATACGTATATACATACATATAAATAAGCTTTCCATTGATGTATGGTTTGTTAGGATAGGACAATATTTGGCTGAGATACAACTATTTGAAAATCTGGAATCTGAGGGTGCAAAAAAAAAAAAAATATATATATATATATATATTGAGAAAATCGCCTTTAAAGTTGTCCAAATTAAGTCCTTAGCAATGCGTATTACTAATCAAAAATTAAGTTTTGATATATTTACAGTAGGAAATTACAGCGGGAAGCTTAATTATTCAGCTTTCAATGATGTATAAATCTCAATTTCAAAAACATGGTTACACTTTACTTGAAGGGGTGTGCATAAGACTGACACCTTCATAATCATGACATGACACATGTCATGAATATGAAGGTTTTTTTATGCATGTTTATGACAACTGTCATTAAGTGTCATTCGCTCCGTTATGTAATTTTTAATGCAAATATGACATTGTTTGAGATGTCTTTTGTTATGGGCTATGGTTAGGGGTAGGGGTAGGGTTGGGTTAGGGTTAGGTCAAATAATGTCATATTTACATTAAAAATGTCATAACTGAGCGAATGACACTTAATGACAGTTGTCATAAACATGCATAAAACCTCCTTCATATTCAAGACATGTGTCATGTCATGATAATGAAGGTGTCATGTCAGTCTTATGCACACCCCTTTAAGTAAAGTGTTACCAAAAACATTTACCCCTTATGACTGGTTTTGTGGTCCAGGGTCACATATTGTGTTCTCTTGTTTATACAAGATTACTGTAATACAAAATTAACTTACATTTAAGACATTATTATGATGCTTGTCTTGCTTTCTTAGGACACTGATGAGTTTATCTTGCCAACTGGGGCAAATAAAACCCGTGGTCGCTTTGAGCTGGCCTTCTTCACCATCGGGGGATGCTGTATAACAGGTGAGGCCTGTCACTTTGCAAGCTTTGATCAGTCCTTTGTCTTTAATCATCGCCCATTTTAACGGTTGTTTATTTCTTTGAAGGCGCTGCTTTTGGGACACTTAATGGTCTCCGTATGGGCCTGACAGAAACTAGAGATATGCCATGGTCAAAACCCAGAAATGTCCAGTAAGTATCTGTTCCTTTGTAAACGTTGATTAGAAATGATTTAAGTTACTGTGTAGATAATTCATAAAGGATCTTTTTGAATTTCAGCCACTAATATTATGTTGATGTGATGCAGCTTGTGACAAATTTGCTGCAATGCGTTTTTATGCATTTTATCCAATTTTTCCGAAATTTCAGAAACGGAAAATATTCGTCCGAAATCATTGACACATTTCATTAGGTAGCGCTTCTGCAGTGATATGTTTTGACTCTGTCAGCATCTACTTTTCACACACATTGTGGATAGGCTACTACAGATAAACTTCACTTTGACCAGAAATGATGCTGGAGTATCAATAAGTATGATTTGTTGGCCTAAAGAGGCGACAACTCTTTTGAATTTTTTTTTATTTAATTGCTCAATCTTTTTTTGTTGTTTTGTTTTTGGTTACATTAGAAATTGAATTTCAGTTTTGGTGTTTCCATAAAAAGAAAATTTTGGTGTATCGCTAAGTTAAGTTATATTTGTTTTAACATTCACTGAAACTGTTTATCCATTGTTTATTACCCATAATTCTACTTTAACACTGACCTTTGATATGTTCAGAATTTTGAACATGGTCACACGACAAGGCGCATCATGGGCCAACACACTAGGATCTGTGGGTAAGAAATGCATTGAATTCAAACGGCTTGTGTAAAAGAATATCACATCTGTTGCATAATTAATTGTAGAAACTTGTTCATAATAAAATGTTGGTTTCTCTTTCTCAACAGCTCTTTTGTATAGTGTTTTCGGTGTGGCCATTGAGAAGGCTAGGGGCGCAGAGGATGACCTCAACACAGTGGCAGCCGGAACGTTAACAGGGATGCTTTTTAAATCCACAAGTGAGGAAAAGGGACAATATCATGGCCATCATTGATTTAATCTAATGAACATTGTTTATTGTATTTATTGATAAAAATTTACATTTATTTTGTACAGCTGGACTCAAAGGAGCTGCCAGAGGAGGTCTCGTTGGTTTAGCCATGTCAGGCCTGTATGCTCTTTACAGCAACTGGGATCACCTGAAGGGGACATCGCCTTCACATTACTGAGGATGACTGAGAGCTCAAACCATGGACTTATTTTGACTCTGAGCCCATTTTTAATTTTATGACCCCCTTTTGGAGATGCATCCATTTCTTCTTTATGAAACCCGTGGACCACCACACATGCACAGACTTCTTCAGTTACATTAAGTGTAATATTTAAATGGAAGAGCCAGACTGCCTCCAGATTACTTGGTGTGGACTAAGTAGCTGTGAATTTGCTGGTACTGTACATGTCTTTTTTTGGTGTAAGTTGCAGGAACTCTGTATCCTTTAATCATGGTTTTATCTGTTCTCATTGTGGATTGATGCATTTTGTCAGTGCAGACTAAACTGGCTGCTTCCTCTCTGAAACTGTAAAAAATAAAATACAAGTTTCCACTGTTTGAGACTCTTCGTTTGCATTTTAGTGTATATTTATCTGTGTAAGACAGAATTTCTATTTGTTGTGCATGAATGGTACACCATCCTGTATTCATATAGTTCTAAATAATATATATATATATATATATATAAATAACAATTTAACCATGTTCAGATTCCAAGACATTTTAAAAAGTTTTTTTTAATACACAGTATGGTTTATTTGTAAGCAGGTCAACCTTGATTTCAACAGTCAATGAGTACAAATGAATGATAATGATAATATTCCAGAATGAATGTCCATGTGCTTGTATGTTACGATATGCACACATGGTCATATTTTTCAGAGTGAAAGCATTTTTAAAAATCCTTTCAGTGATATTTCTCAACCAGGACAACCATTGGTTACTCATCCTATTATTTAAGCAGTATTATACCAATAACCCAAACTCTCCCTGTTGTTTGAATACTTGTGAGCGATAGATGCACAGATTAAATGATAAAATAATTAAAGCTCCCTCTCAAAATAATGATCATATAGATTAAAATGAAGGAATTTATGGAAATTATATGGATAAATTCCTCGTAGCGGCTTAAATTGGGAAATTACCTGCACTGTTCAGTGAAAACCACTGCAGTTAGAATGTTCTTAAGGGAGACTGTCTCCCACAACAGGTGAAATTTCCTATCACTACTTGACGCTGACCGTCAAAGCACCTTAAGAACTGAACGTTGGACTGCCCATGAAAGGGCAAATGTATGTGCCAGTCCTCTACAGAAAAAAACAAGGCCAACTGAACTGATGAGTGTAATGTTGAATAGCCAGGACTTGTTTTACAGTTGTTTCTTGGCTTGTCAAACACAAGGTGGAGATCAGTGAGATTTAGCTGAAAGCAGTTAAAACTTTGCAGTTCATATTCTACAGCAAAGCCCATCTCGCATGCATAGTGGAGAAATTACCCATAAACTGGTGCAAACTACCCTAACTTGGTGGCTGGTGGTTGTGATGCTATACACCAGCTTCCAGCGCACGGACCACAAATGGATGAGCAGGTCCATGGGCCAGACCCAGACCCGGGACATGGCACTAAATCTTGAAATAATGACTCTTCCTTTGCCTACAGATGTGGACAAGGAATTCTTTGAGGTTGGAACTTAGTGCAAGAAGAAGTCCCTGATGCGTGTGGCCTCTATCCATGGGATGTAGGCTGCGGTGCGAGTGAAGACGCTGGGCTTGTTCTCCACTGTGCATCCGATAGGACCGAAGCTTACGATGCCGCGGACCTCCCAGCGGTCACGTCCCACCTGGCACAGCAGAGGGCCACCAGAGTCACCCTACAAGAAGAAGAGTCACACAGAAGGTAGATGAATAGAGTTGAAGAAGGGGCACCTTGATGAATTTTCCCATAAAACGGTCTTCTCACTTGGCATGCGGCTGGGGTCCCCTCTGTATCTCGGAAGCCAGCACAAATCATGGAGTCTCTCACGCGGTCACCCCAGAACTTCTTCTGCCGACAGGTCATATAGTCAATGATTGGGAGCCGAGCTTGGTTCAGAGCCTCAGCAAGTGACACATTTTCTTTTCCACCTAAGATTTACAGAGGAAGAAGAGATGCCAAACCCATATTCTAAGTGGGAGAAGTGGATCACCTCCCTTAGTAAACTTGATATCAATAAAACATAAAAATACTATTTGTTTTTGCCTCATGGAGGTAAAATAAACCAGTAGAAACTGCAGTGGGGTACGGCGTTACTGTACACTCTTTACATTTTATCTATGAGCCGATGTTTTCATAAATAATCCAGCCATCATATTTCAAGACCCAGCGTTCACAAAAGATTCAAATTTTAATACATGAAGGTCAAAGGCATATAATGCAGATTTTACCTCGTGTGTCACCCCAGCCAGTCACCCAACAGTAGTGCCCTGGTTTAAGGTTGATCTGCTTGCGCGGCAGGCAGGCATAGCGGATGAAGTTACTGGTTTGGATGTCCGTGGCAGCTTTAACCAATGCGATGTCATAGTCCAGCTCACTGTGGGCTGGATAACGAAAGTGCTCATGCCTGTAGATCCTCTTCACTGGAAAAATACTCTCTGCGGACTCAGCTCTTTTCAGTTGATGCTTACCCAAAACGATACGCCAGCTACTAGCATCCTCTGCTTTTCCCCTGGGCAATGAAGAGCACAAAGAGAGGAACTTAACACACAGATGTTTATGAATTTGAGCACCTAAAGGAGAAAAGAACCAGGAGCATTGCCCTGCATAAATTTAAGCAAGTTCTGCCTCTACTGGTGATAAACTTATGATTTGCCTTACTTCTGGAAGCAGTGAGCAGCAGTAAGAACCCAGCTCTTATGGATCAGAGTCCCTCCACACACATGAACATAATGTTTGCTGCCTCGAGGACGAACCTATAAAAATAGATACCAGCTTAAGTGACTTAAGTTGCACCTTGAGTTGTTCCGTGTCATATCAAGTGGAATTTACCTGCAGTGAGACTTGCCACGGCCAGGAGTGAGGTCTCGCTTCGTTGCCCGACACAATACGCTCCACTGTGTTTGGTTTGAAATGAGGCAGGCCACAGTCTTTTGGCCAGTCTAAGGACAGAACAACATTTACGTCAATGTCAGTTAAAGGACCATGTAGACAAGCAAATGCAAGGTACACAGGATTTATGAAAGGATTAGCAAATTAAAGGTGTTGTACCAGGAGAGGAAAGAAGGAAAGGAAATCCATATTTGGATCTTTGAGAAAGACATGGAAATAAGCGTAAATTCAGTTTTTCAACACTTGTAATCCACTTGAAAGATGTCAGGTGGTCAGCTTTCATATAGTTTCTCACCGAGGTGGAGGACTTTGTGCTGTTGAAGGCGACTGGGGTTGAATGCATGGGTGGAGGCTCTGTCCAGTGCCAGACCCAGCAGCATTAGCAACAGTGGAAAAAATGGGCTTCTTACTGCCATGATCTACAGTAAACTGTGTGTTGCGCATTGGAGATACCAATTTATACTATGCCTGGTGCAGGGCCCATCCTTCATGCACTCAACGCCCCTGCCATTGGGACAAAGCACTTTGACAATACCCCTCCCAATCCTGGATTGTTCTGGTGGGGTAGCCGAGGGTTTTCGGAACAAGCTGGCCCCATGGGATCATGGGAGTCCCATCAGCACTTTCAGCTACAGCCCGTCCCTTGCCACTGTGCAAAACAACTCGCCCAGAATAGATTGCCAGTAGACTCCTTACAGTCACGCCATGCTGTTTGGATGAGGAGAGGTGCTGACCTTCACGTGACCTTCTGTTGCTTTCTGAAACCTTGCAGGGCCCAAGTTTGGAAAACCCTGATAAATAATTAACAAGATCATGACTGATATGTGTCGTTTAAATATTCAAGGTTCTGCTTAAAGATTAGCAGAACCTGTTTTTAGTAAGCACTCATTTATCCAAAATGACATACAGTCCACTCATTACAGCAACAATCCCCTTGGAGCAACGTAGAATTAAGAGCCTTGATCAAGGGCACAATGGTGATTAGCTTGTACCTTGCAGATACGCATGTAACTTTTCAACTCAACATTAAACAACTACACACCATTTTATTTTCATAATAGGTTTTACAGTTATTCTTACTCAGAGCTTAAGCTAAACTTCCTTGAGTACAAGATAGGAAAGGACCGAAGGTTTATACAGTATAGTGATTTAAGTGTTGTGTGAATATGTTTCTCATGTTACCAGCAGAGGGCATAAGAACCAGAATAAAATGATGCAACAGGGCCTTGAAACCTACTAAGGTTTTTTCTTCTAGTGGAGCAAATTTTAAGACAGGAGATGCTGAGATGTTAATTACTATATGCATGTGACTGTATTCAGACTGAATTGATTTTTATTATGATTGTTTATGAGATGTCCCTGCTCACCTGTTGTATTTACTCCAAACTCGGAAATACGGCACAGCAAGGAAAAACAAAACAAAATAGAAGGGAGCACCTGCTCAGGGGCAGTCAATGCCAGGGAATGTGCATGATCATCCAATTGGTCAAAGTTACAATGAAAGAGCCATGGAAATGTCCAGGGCAATCTACTGGAACACAGTTCACCAAGTTTAGCAGGACCTTCTGACATGTTCTCATGCCCCTCTCTTTGTCTGTGTCCTTCACAAACAAAGATAAATGCCATTGCCTGTGAGCCAATGATAAATCCCCTTGTCTTACGGCAAATAAGTCTAACTGTACTGTTTTAAAAGAACAGACACAGAACATTGTTTACCAAATGTTTTATTGTTGCTCGTACATTTTTCAAGACATTCAGTATTCACAATATTAAAACACGTTAGTGTAGTTTTTGCTGTGAAAGCCTATTTAAAGCTTGTTTTCATCATACTATAAGGTGTTGATCCAGTAATATCTATATTATGTTAAATCACAATGCTCTGGTCCAAAAAAAGATTGCTTTGGCAAAGAAAAACAAAAGCAGTTTGTGCAGCACATACTGTCGATTTGGTTAGAGATTCTGGATACACATTTACTTACCAACAATAGGTGTCATGCTATTTAAATTAATATAATCTAAACATTATTGACAGAGATTGCTCTAAATACAATCCCTAACTTTCACAAAATCATGACTAATTCTGTATAAGATAGTTATGGTATAGCACGTGATCATGACATACATAAAACAGTATGTAACTATTACACTGATTTTGATATGAACCATTTTAACTTTAATATTTTAACAATATAATGAACAAACTATAAACATTAACGATATTATATAACAGAAAAGATTTATGAATATGTAAAATGATGTGAAAATGGCCATAACTATCTTTGCCCTTACACTTTCTAAATAGAACGCAACCACAAATTATTCTTCATTATTAAATCATGACATGAAAATAGTGGAAAGATTTTATTTTTTTTCACTTTAAGTTTTGGCAACAAAATCAAAATGTACATGTTTTACTTTTTTAATTGACTAAGAGATCGTCCCTGAGCATAGAACCAGGACTGGGGCTTAGTTTTAGCTCATAATGTACTATATAAGTGCATGAACATTGACCTTGAGTCTATATTTGCTAATCATCAGTAGGCCTGAAAAGAACCTAGCTTTACACATTAAAACACGTTAGTGTAGTTTTGCTGTAGAAAGCCTATTTAAAGCTTGTTTTCATCATACTATAAGGTGTTGATCCAGTAATATCTATATTATGTTAAATCACAATGCTCTGGTCCAAAAAAAGATTGCTTTGGCAAAGAAAAACAAAAGCAGTTTGTGCAGCACATACTGTCGATTTGGTTAGAGATTCTGGATACACATTTACTTACCAACAATAGGTGTCATGCTATTTAAATTAATATAATCTAAACATTATTGACAGAGATTGCTCTAAATACAATCCCTAACTTTCACAAAATCATGACTAATTCTGTATAAGATAGTTATGGTATAGCACGTGATCATGACATACATAAAACAGTATGTAACTATTACACTGATTTTGATATGAACCATTTTAACTTTAATATTTTAACAATATAATGAACAAACTATAAACATTAACGATATTATATAACAGAAAAGATTTATGAATATGTAAAATGATGTGAAAATGGCCATAACTATCTTTGTCCTTACACTTTCTAAATAGAACGCAACCACAAATTATTCTTCATTATTAAATCATGACATGAAAATAGTGGAAAGATTTTATTTTTTTTCACTTTAAGTTTTGGCAACAAAATCAAAATGTACATGTTTTACTTTTTTAATTGACTAAGAGATCGTCCCTGAGCATAGAACCAGGACTGGGGCTTAGTTTTAGCTCATAATGTACTATATAAGTGCATGAACATTGACCTTGAGTCTATATTTGCTAATCATCAGTAGGCCTGAAAAGAACCTAGCTTTACACACCCACAAACCTCATGAGCATTCATATTTTTAGCTCTGTGGATTGATTTTGGCCTTGAGCCCACTCTAATCCACCAGGCAAAACCGACACTGGACCAATCACCATTTGCATCAAGATCAGTGAATTCAGTAACAACATAGATTGTTGTAAATTGATAGTTGTTTGTAAATTATATTTCTACAGCCACAGAATCTGTGAAAAAAAAAAAACGAAGAAAAATTCTGCCATTTAGTACTGATTGATTATCATTGACTATAAAGGGTTTAACACCATGAATCTGTGAGACCAGAAAACAAAGAAATCTAAATCCATTGTGTGTTTTGAGGGCTAGCGCATTGAATAACTAGAAGTGGCCTTCAGATCATACTCCAGGGAGCCCTTCAGGGTGTCCAAGGGTTTTGCTAATTTTAATGTACCCCATAGCTAATGTTCAGTAATCTGTTGTTTGCTTGACAAAATCCAACAAGTACAACAAGACATTTTTAACCTATAAATAGCATTTAAAAAAATGAAAATACTCAGTGCTCACCAAAATCTTTATTTTGGTATTTTGGGCCAAAAGGGGCATCTAAAAAATACGTTGGAGGTCAAGACAGGGACAAGGCCATGTGTGAAGTAAGGTAGAAACACCCCATTATATGTAAACTTTGAATGGTAGCTCTACGCAACGCTAGCTTGCAATGTATCTCTGAACATCACTGCTCTACCTAACCAACAGTGGAGCTTTAATAGCTTCAACTAAGCAGACAAGGCTTTGGAATATTTAGAGATATAATTTAAGGACCATTTTCTTTAGCTAAATAAATATAAATGCCATTCTCAATCCATTTCCATCTTCCAGGAAAAGCCTGTACCTTTCTTTACCTAACCTAGGCATCCACAAACTGAAAAGGCAATCTCCAGACCTTCAATGATCACTTTAGTCTCCCACAGTACTGGGATTAGAGCAACACGCTGAACTGCGCAGTGTTCTTATAATGCCTTCGCTCTTCTTCCGTCGCCTGGGCTGCAGTGCCAGGCTGCTGACATTGTCCGTGGAGTCTTGCGTTTGAGTAGCCGCAGCTGCCGCAGCTGCCGCAGCTGCAGTCTCTTTGATCTGAAGTTCCAGATGCCTTTGAATTGCTAGGCCAAGCTCTTCAGGGTCCACAGCTGCACCATACACCTCCCATGTCATACCCTCAGCATCCCATTCCACCTCCTTCACAGGGGTCCTATGACACATGCGCTCCGAAGGTGCTTCTGAAATAGGATCCGCTCTTAAACTAATTTCAGGAAACACATGAGAAAGAGGGGAAGCAAGGGAATCAGACATGGTTTGCACACCAACATCTCTGAGCTCATGGTCAGATGTCATGGTAGTGGCATCTTTGACTGTCCTGTTAAAACCAGTCTGGCCTGTTCTGTCTAGTCGAAGGCGAGAAGAGTTCTGCCCCCTAAACTCAGATCCACAGAAATGGCCTGTACTGCGGCTGTCAAGTCTGGTCTCGCTGACTGAGGACACAAGTGGTGGAAAACCGAGCAAGCCTGAATGCAGCAGTGATCTTTGTCCTGCACAAGGGCTCCCTGCACAAGGTGGCTGTGCTATCAAATGTCCAGAGCATGGAACAACACTGCAAGTATTTCTCAAACAGGCAGTGTTCATCATGTGACCAGAACAGGTAGAACTGTGGCATGCAGTTAAATGATGACTTTCACAGTTGCTCTGAGCATGGTCTTCTGTATTTGTTCCCTGTGGTGTGAAGTTGTTGCTCAGACCCGAAGAACTCATTCTACAAGGCACTCTGCAACAGCTGCACCCTGTCAGGTTCTCTGCAGGTCCGCAACATGGACAACATCCCTCCCTGCACATCCGACCCTTCATCCTTAAATCTCTATTTGTGGATGGTGAGTGTGGCACACACTTCACACCACTATGGACCTGATTTTGCCCCAAGAGTGGATCTTGCATTGGAATTCTTCTGGGTGAATCCTCCATGACACTCCAGGATCTTGCAGGTCCTCCAAGCCAGATTACAGTCTCAGGGGTGCTGTTGCCACTGCACATGCTCCCCTGTTCATGGTCACAAATGTTCACAGGGACTCCTGACGACGGTCCACCCAGACTGATAGGCCTTTGAGTACATGCTGCACTGCTGACACTCTTACGCAAGTTCTGACGGTACCATGCCAGATCCATTCGTTGAGGAGGTCCACTCACCATTTCGGTCGAGCTTTTGGATAAAGAAATGAATGGCAACTCATGGTTCTCCACTGTTTCAGCATCAGCAGATCCAAGACTGATGCTTGGGAGGTAGATCTCAGATGTAGGTCTTTGTCTTTCCTCCATAGTGAATAAAGTACTGGTAAAGAAAGACATACAATTATAAACATTTATTATTTACACAACATAATTTAAACAATTATAAGTTTCTTAAGATGAAGAAGCACACCAAATGTTCCACTATTTAGTTGTCTACTAGGCAATACGTTGAATTTGAATGACCCTTAAAACTTTACTTTTACGATAGATAAAGCTAAGATTTATTTTGTCCTTACAGCACATAGATTAAAGTGAATAGGACAGGGGGATGCCTATGTATCTCTCCCTTGAGTGATTGACCAGATTACAGACGGATAAGCCCAATTTCAGTCTTAAGATCATTAGCTACAACATGGGAATGCCAGCTCCTCTCAAAAGGACATTAATCCACATCGTGCTCCAGCACAGGTGGCTGATTCCACTCCACATGGTCACATAAGGACAGTAGGCTTACTGTAAATTTACAAACTGTGCCATACTTTAATGGACTTCAAATCATTACTGTAAGTGTGTTTCTCGTTTCCAGGAAATCGAGAGCTATGAGTGAATGTGTGTCTGGCCTGTTCATGTTTACATCACACTTCAGTCACTCCAGCAGATTTTTTGGGAGACACTTTTGGGTCTGTCACTCCCTACTGTCAACACACACATACTGCTGAGTCCAAACTACAACACACTCGCACTCTAATCTGTACAGTTATTCAAGGCACACTTCAATACTGTACGTAATTTTACAATGTAGTGGTTACTTGCCATTTTAAAGCAACTTGCAATGCACTAAGTGAAGTAATATTTCATGTGAAGCAACCAGAGATTAAGTGCCTCAAAGATACTGGCATTTCAGAAGGAGTAAACTCAGAAATAAACTGGCAACCTTTGTGTTGTCTGCTCGGATTCTTAATCATTAGGCCATCACCATCTGTTTATGTCCCTGTGACTACTTGCTGAATCATACCATATAAATCTAACTTCCAAGGATACCCACACAGATTCTGCATATGTAGAACTCTCTTAGAACTCTCTAAGAAAGCTCAGCAGATTTCTGCAGAATTGGAACACACAACATTCACAAAGTTCTACAAAACTTGTGTAGAATTGTTTTTATTTTTTAAACACTGTAGTGAACTATGCTTTCATCTACCTAAGTGTGTAATAGACTTTTCTATAATTCAGATACCATGTTCTCAAGAAAAGGTGTATGGTTCTATGGGAGCAGAAAGCTGATGTTTGCCAAAGCCAGTGTTCATCTTCCATCACATAAACTGCAGAAAATCTACAAAAAATGATATTATCATAAAATGTATCTGCAGGGTAACACTACTGTGCAACAGGTTTTCAACACGCTTTTTTTTAACACTAATAAGTATATCATTTGGTGAGAGTTACAAAATAATAATAATAATAAAGCAGAACCAATCTTAAAAATAACCTGAACAAATGACCACAACTCTAACAGAATGACAGATGTTATCTCTCCACAGTTATCATGGGAAAACATGATACTTATCTTCCCACTGCATCTAAAAATAATAGGCAAGGTGTTCACTGTTAATCCTCCTCTTCCACCTCAACCCACAGTCTAACCTCCATCCTTGCAGACAACCATACACCTGTACTGGCGCCAGACTGTGACACAAACACACACACACACACACATAAATATAAACACTCCAGTGAACCTCTCATTCCCTACAAGAAAATCAAACAAGAAAGATCTCACCTTTTGATTTTATTAGCAAACATACACGATCCAGTCAAGACCTTGTGTCACCCTTTGTCTTTCCTTCCTTTTCATCTTCACTTCCCTTTTTTTAAAGCCTCGTTCTACCATTTCCTTTCAAACTGAGCAGCACTTACTTTATGAAGACACAGCTACGGTTTCCCTCATGGCCACAGGTAAGTCAACAACCTCCCTCCCTCCACACAAACACATGCACACGTACATACCTCCCACTTCCTCCTCTCGTCTCCTTCCCCTCTGCCCAGACGGATCCCGCCTCCTTCACTTCTTTCCTCTCCTCCACTCCTGCTCTCTCTCTCCACTCTAAGTGAACAGGACAAAGTGGGTGTATTGCTGGATTATCAGTCGTTGTCATCTGATTACACACCACACGCTCCCTCTCTGAGAGGAAATCCACCGTGGAGGGGGGAGGAGGTGCAAAAACACACAGACAGAAATGGTGGGTGGCAAGGAGCGCTGTATGCCCAATGGAGGGGAGCACAATTGTGTAAAAAAGTGTGTGTGTGGGGTGAGAAGTGGGATTTAGAGGAAGAACAGGTAGGTACTATTGAGATGTCACAAAAGGAAATCAGATATCCTTCCAAATCAATACAATAAATACTCTATCGTTCTTACACACACATGTTCATTCTCACACACTCGTGGCTCCTGCCACTTACTCATCCAGTCTCTCTCTTCCTGTTGCTATAGAAACAGCCATGCTCAATAGGAACCCAATGAATTTTCATCACGTCTTTTTTTTAAGTTGTCATGGGAACAATGAAAACAGTCCCTTTGAAAGAAGGGCTTGTGGTGCCAAGAAACCATTATGATATATGTCTGTGACTCATCTTTCTGATTCACATGTCCATATACTTGGCATTGCAAACTCACAGGTCGCCTGTTCCATAATAACTCCGGTTCAGAGGTTACGTAAAGGCAGAATCCTGACATGTTGTTTTGTGTATAAACATGCTGAAGTTACATTGTTTAAGTTTTTAATCGCCTTTGAACAAACCAGAACGTTTTTTTCCTTATTTACGGAGACATTTGGGACCAGTTGCTGTAACGACATTTTGTTGGCATAATAACACAGATGCTGTCTATTTGTTGATACATTAAATCAGTTGTGTCAGGTGTATTTCCACTGGAATTATAAACTCTTATGCCCAGCCTTAATTGAATGTTATATTAGGCAAGACTCCTTTAAGTTAACTTAAAGTGATAGTTCACCCAAAAATGAAAATTCTGTTCTCATCTGTACTCATGTCGGTTCAAACCTGTATGACTTTCTTTTTTTCTGCAGAACACAGAATAAAATATTTTGAAGAATGCTGGGGTTCCCAATGACTTTAAGTATATGTACAAAAAAATTCTGTTTTCTTTTGTGTGTGTGTGTGTGTGTTTTCCACAGAGAAAGTAGTCACACAGGTCTGGAATGTCATGAAAGTAAGTCAATTCACCCTTTGCAAGGATTTTGATTGACAGGCGATCTGACCAATCATAACACTGAATCTGCCATTTTGTCCGACAAACAAACCAGACAGGAGAGTATTAACGAGATTAACGTCGGTGGACTTGAACTTGAAAAATGGTGTGTACTGACGTCTTTCCGCGGTTGAAACAAGATACCTTCTTATGTTCATTCATGCTTATTTCGTGCTATAACTAGTAAAGAGGAAGAGATGATCGGTTCACAAGCCACTTGAACTGAGGTGCTACCGCGATCTGTCACGACACATAAACAAAATGGATTTATTGTTTGAATTTCTTTTTAAAAAATGGCAAAATTTGAAAGCTGATACTTTGTTGTCGGCACGTTGTCATTGTCCTCCACGTTGTCCATTGTCCTTTGCTCTACAATAAGTTTTTCACTGCGTGAGAACATGATGTGTGGCTTGTCAGGCGTAGTAACAGTAAGGGGGAGGGTCTTTGCGAAGGGTCAATTATGACAAGATTTTGGGGTGAACTATACCTTTAAATTGTTCACTTTCAGTGCATGATATAAGATGATTACTTCTTACAGACAAATGTGTTTTATTATTAGATATAATACTGGAAATATGATACATACTATATATGGTCTAATATATATATAAAACATTTTTGCTGCTTTTTCAGTTTACTGAAAATTAGTTGGGACAAAATTCTTAAATATTTTATCTTAACTTCATTGCCCAGTTTGTTTATAAAATGCAGATTACTAAATCCATTTGTGTTGAGACTACATTAACATTTTTGTTGACATAATCTGAAACTGGACAGGGTTCCCAGCATGCTTTGCATAGAACTAGATATTAAGGTGCTAACATGCACTGTTGCTAGCTAGCTCTTGCCAGCCAAGATCCAACATCAGTTACTTTGACACATCAAATTTTATTGGACTTTACTCAATTCAATTAGGTTTATGCTACTACATACAGTATCCGAGATGAGTTTAGAGTAAGTAACTGGTGTTTTTATTGCAATCAAATGTCTTGAAACTCCATGCAAGTTAACCACATTTAGAGGTATTGTGGGAAAAGCAGACGTGTCGCCTGATTGCAGCCTTGATAAACTTCCCCTGTTTTCCAAGAGTTATTCATTAACGCTTAGTGAATGCAGCTGTTGCAGACACCATAACATTCAATCTGTAGTTATTAAACCACAGTCTATGAGCCCTGTGGTGGCTGATTCACTGAGATCAAATCATATTACTGAAGTCACATCCATTGTTCAATTAAACATTTCAGAATAGCTTTCAGCAATTGCCACTTTTATTTGGAAGTCCTTTTAGCTTGCTAATTGCCTGTAAACAGTCACAGTTTGTATGCTCACTGAACTGCATCAAGGTTTTGTGTCTGTTTGGAAATAAATACTGCAACTGGCAGAGCTCATATCGCTCACCTGCTTGAGCCAGTGTTCGGTGTTGATTAACTATCCTGGGAAGCCTCAGGGGGACTGTAGTACCCTGCTGTAGGGTGACCAGGCTGTCAGAAGACACAGCTTACTCTCAATGGGACATCGGCAAGAGCGCCCATGAGATGGCCTCTGGGCAAAATGAGAAACCGGTGATTCACACTGACTCTACTGGAGAGAAAGAGAGACTTTATTCAGTTAGGATTTAGACAGACTGTGGCCATCCATGGCCGGTGAGTAGAAGATTATTAGAAACTGTTGTACAAACTATACTTGAGACCTATTTTACACAGATATATTACTATGTGATAGTGGATCTTTAAGACAAACAGATGACATTGTTTGTTTTACCAGGCTGCAAATATTTGATCATCTTATACAACTTAATGTAAGCTGCTCTAGACACGTTATTACATGCTATGTATGTTAGTTGCACAGAAGCTTACTTTACCAGACATGAGGGTCTAGTGCTGTCATAGCGACATGTATTTCTGTGCATGCTAATGTGACACTGCTGAGCAGATGGTTGACCCCTGTACACTAATAATCTTCATGTCCAATTGAACAATTATTGACCAGTGAGGCAAAGTGCCCTTAAAATATGCAATTATGAGAGTATGCTGCTTAAATGCATATATACAAGCTCTCCCTTTTAGCTTATGTAAAAAAACTTAACTTAACCAGTTACTATCCGAGAAACAGCTGTGAATGTCAAAATATTATTTAAAGGGAGAGTTCACCCAAAAATGTTAATTCTATCATCATTTGAGCACAAAAGTAGATATTTTAAAGAATGGATCTATCCTAAAATGAGAGCATCAGAGCCCATTGAACACTGTATGGACAATAGTCAAAATATCATCTTTTAATGTTTCAAAGAAAAAAGGAAATCATACAGATTTGGAACGACATGAGCGTGAGTAAATGATGACAGAGTTTTATTTTTTGAGTGAACTATCTCATATTTAAACATGGATCTGTATACTAATTCAATGTAAAAGTAAGCAAACAAGCTTAAGATTACAGAATTATTTTCAGATTTTTAAAAATATAATATATATATATATATATATATATAAATGTTAAAATGACATGTTTTTCATAAAATCAGAAAACTCCTTATATTTCTTTTTTTTCATAAAATGAAGAGTTCATTTGCAAAAACAGGTAACTCCGTTTTTAACGATTCTCAGAAATCAAGTTTTTTCATTGTGCATTCCAGTTAATCTCAATCTAACCGCAGTTGGGTTATTTTGATTAGGTTAAAAAATAACTAAACATTACAGCTAACTAACACAATAAAACACAATAAAAATGTGATTACATAATAAAAAACATGATTTTTGAAATTTTAACAAAACTGAGTTATCTGTTTTTGCAAATAAACTCTTCAAATAATACTATAACATTAAGCTTGTTTGCTTACATTTAATTAGTGTACAGATCCTTTTTTAAATCCTTGACTAATCACAGCAAGTCTTAAAGAGATACTATAATATAGTATTTAGTATATTATTATATAATATTCAAGATTTATGTAAATTTCACTCTCAATTTCTAAACTATGAGCTGTATTAAATGACTACAATACCTGTTAGGAAGTTCTGGTTCACCCTCCAGGTGGCTGCAGTAAATCTCCTACAGTAAAGTATAAAACAGGCTGTTGCTCTAGAAATACTGTGTTTCTTGAGCAGCAAAAACACAATGTGCCCCACCTCTTGCATGCAGGTCTCCACTAAAGTGTGTTGACACAAGACACTTGACACTTCTATTCAAAAGGCATGAGAGAATGAGACTGTCCAATGGTGTCACACAGCAGGTTTAGTTAATGCAAAGCCATGTTCTCTGTTGTATGAAACACTGAGTGAGAGGGGAGGGTGACTGGCCGCTGAGTTTGTTTTGTGTTTGTGCCATTAGATCCACTTGTAGCACTGGCTTGTGGACTGTCTGCAGCATTTCTGTTCCTGTTGCTGTTTGGCCTGTCAGTGTATCTACTGTGGAGGAAGAAACGAAATCAAACACTCTACAGGGGACTGATACCTACCACCCCCACAATCCCACGATGCACCACTCCAGTGCTTCAGACATCACAGAGCAGCAGCTATGGGTAAATAATAGTTGTTGCTTGTCTAGAAATAGCAAGAATACAAGCTGTATACAGTATCATTGCAATGTAAGGTGAACTAAATTGAATAAATACATCCTATTCAAGCTCTTGGGCTTTTTTTTAGCAGTAAAGGGAGCCTGGGACTAGTTGTCACAAGGACTAATAACGTTTTGTGAGCACAAAGACATTTTCTCTAGCAGTAGAACAGTTTTTTTTTAGCCAATCCTTCATGGTATTAGAGAGATTGGTGCTATATGTCACACATTTTACTTTACTAAAATGTGAATTTTTATATTATTTATTTGTATTTCCTAATTAAATGTCAATTAATAAATATTATTATTAATTTATGTTACTATATTAAAAGCTATTATTATAGCATTTATTTATTTGCATTTTAACCTACATATACATTATATGCAGATATAAAAGTGTAAGAAAATAAACATACAAACAAACAATAAGTAATAAGTAAATAAATAATACAATGAAAAAGTAGAAAAATTTTATTTATTATAGACTTATTTACTTTTTGTGTTTATTTTTATTTCTTAATAAAATTATATGCAGCTATAAAATACACATTATATAATATATAAATACACATTATATGCAGACATAAACATTTATTTGTAAAATCATGTGTAAATAAATAATATAAAAGTTTAAAATAACTAAAAATAATAAATAGATATAAAAATTCACATTTTAATAACATAAAATATGTGACATCTGTAAATAAGCCAGAGTAAAAAACTAATATAAATAATAAATAATATAAATAATAATATAAATACAAATATAAAATAAATATAATAAATAGATATAAAAGTTCACATTTAGTAACGTAAAATGTGTGAGATTGGTAAATAAGCATAATAAGTTAATAAATAATATAAAAATGTAAAATAAAATTTATATAATAGAAAAATTTATATTTTAATTAAAGTGTGACATCTGGCTCTGATCTCTCTTATAGCATTCCCTATGAAATGTGGATTGAAGTGCATCTACCCATTCTTATCTATGAATTTTCACAGCTCAGGTGGTGTTCCTTTCTTTGTGCCTCCTCGATTCAAGAGAACACCTCAACTAAACAAGGGGAAAGAAGAAACGGAGCGTGCTGACGAATGGGAACTCCATCCAGATCTGCACACCCAGCGAGGCTCTCTGACAGTAGGGAGTATGTCAGGACTGCAATATAGGCATTAGGCATCAGAAACAATGATACAAAGAAAGTATAAAGAGAATGTTTTGACTGTTTCTCATTCTGCTCTATGTGGTTCTTGAGGTTGGTTCCCCCTGGGCAGCCTAAGACCAGACCTGTACCAGCTCCCAGAGGAGCCCAGTGAATGGGCTCTTCCCAATGGCTCAGCTGTTCGTCTGTGGTTCGCTCTGCAGTATCAGCAGGAGAGAGAGCAGCTGGTGGTTTCTCTGCTCCGTGCTGCTAACCTGCCCGCTCAGTGCCAGGGTAATGTCACACTGGTAAAACTGCAGCTGTTGCCGTCTGATGACCGACGACACCGTCAAGCCAAAGCACGACGGAAAGGTTGTCATCCGCAGTTCAACGACACCTTTGTGTTTCAGGTAAAGAGTCTCTCCTGATAAACATTGGCAGTCTTCGTCTCTCTGTATGTGGGTACATCATCAATCTTCCCCATTATATGGAAATACAAGTGCATTTAACTAAAGTTTCTTGATTTGTTTGTGAATTTATTTTCAAAAATATTTTTGTTTTAAATAATGGAGAAACTTTTTGAAATTAGAGAAGAAATTTCATAGTTGATGTCTCCATCTACTGGCCATTGCAAGCAGGTTTCCTGCGTCATTCCTCTGAGCATTTAATATTTTTTATTAATGCTCAGAAATCAAGAATAGTACACATAGAATAATACATCCATTAACATAAAAAAGATCAACAATAATAACAAAAAAGAAAGAAAAAGAACAAGGAAAAAAAAAGAAAAAGGGGGTTGTTAATACATTACAAACTGAAAGAATAAAATTGAGATTTACATGTCATTAAAGATAGGAAAAGAGTTACAGATAGATAAAGTTTTTAAGGCTTTTTTGTTCTTAGACAACTGGATTAATGAAAGGTATTGCTCAAAATATTTTATAAAAACAAAAAAGAGAGGTCTAGAGTTTGAATATTTGCATTTGTGGATGTGAAATTTAGCAAGAAGCAAAATCAGATTCACTACATAAAACTGTTTCCTTTTAGATTGTTCATACTCAATAAAACCCAATACTACGTCCTTCCAAAACAGAATACATTCATTATAAATGTTACTCCTAATGAAACTTAAAACATCTTGCCAAAATTTCTTTGTAAATGGACAGTTCCAAAAGAGATGAACAACAGTTTCAACAGAGTCATCACAAAAAGAGCAACTGGAGGAAATATCACTTTTGAATTTTTTCATGTAATGCTTTGCAGGATAGAACTTATGAATTATTTTGTAGGAAATCTCCTTTACTTTGTTAGTTAGTAAATAAGTTTGTATTCCTCTGAGCATATTCTGGGTTCCATACAAGTTTGCGACAAGCTGATAAACAAGCTGCTGATTATTTAATGTTTATGAAATCTGTATAAATATAAATAAAATGTCTCTTATTCTCAACAAGACTGCATTTATCTGTCTAGATACAGTAAAACAGAAATACTGTGAAATATTATTCCAAATTAAAATTCATGGTGTCTATTTAAATATATTTTAAAGGGGTCATATGATGCGATTTCAAGTTTTCCTTTCTCTTTGGAGTGTTACAAGCTGATTGTGCATAGATAAGATCCCTGAAGTTGCAACGACTAAAGTCTCAAAACCAAAGAGATATTCTTTATCAAAGTTAAGACTCTGCCACGCCCCCCTAAAACGGCTCATTCTAACACTCCCCACATATCTACCTCACTATGTGGAAATATTAGCATAATGCCGCCCAAATGTTCATGCAAAGAAAGAAGGCGTGGTTTCTGTAACCGCAGTTAGTGTTGATGCAGCATGTCAGGGAGACGCTGTGTGTTTCTGTGCGAAAGCAAAAGCACTTATTTGGCCTTCCGGAAGTAGATGCATTTAGGAATCTTTAAGATTACTTACAACAGAACAGCAATGCATTTTATGGACGACCGTTTCGTGAACCTAGGAGAGGAGGTAATTCTGACTTTGCTATGACAATCTGGCGCTTCTGAATCAGCTACTGTTTTGTTATTAGTTTAAGTATTTGCTATTGACTGTTCAAATGCGGAGTTTTGTGCATTGCGTGTGTGTGTGTGTGTGTGTGTGCGCGTGTGTGAGAGAGAGAGGGAGAGAGAGCGAGCGCGAGAGCGCGCGAGAGAGGAGGGGGTCACATCACAGTGGAGTCAGCTGTCTTAACCATGGCTTGTGTACTGCAAACACATACCAGCTTCATCACTGTGTCTGTCACGCAACTCTGTTCCCCTTTCGGGCTCTGTCTTTACATTTATTTTGAAAGATGAAGCTGCGATTATGGTAAGGGGCGTTACATTTCCGACGAGTGCTTGCGGTGTTCGGCCAATCACAATGCACTGGATCAGCTGACCAATCCGAGCAGACTGCGCTTGTCGGAAGGAGGGACTTTGTAGAAAACGAAGCGTTTGAGAGAGGCGGGGCATAGAGGGCCTACAATAATGTACAGTATTTGAAAAATAATGTGTTTTTTGAACATTAAAGCATGTCAACATATTCTGTTACACCAAATACACAAAATAATGATCTTTAAAAAAGCATCATATGACCCCTTTAAAATGTAATTTATTCCTGTGGTGGCAAAGCTGAATTTTTAGCATCATTACTCCAGTCTTCAGTGTCACGCGATCCTTCAGAAATCTTTCTAATATGCTAATTTGCTGTTCAACAAGGTTATTATAGTTAACTAGAACTAAAACCATAAAAAAACTTTATAGACACTTTAAAAAATAATAATAATAAAAGTGACAAAATCACAAAAATACTAAAACTTAAATAAATAAATATGTAAAATATAACAAAAAAAAAAGAAAGAATTCAAACTATTAATAAAACAATCTGCAATAGTGCTGACATTTTAATCTTAATATTTTGGGGGGAAATGGCAATACATTTCAGTAAAAAAAAAAAAAAAACAGCATTTATTTGAAATAGAATTGTTTTGTAACATTATAGATGTCTTTACTGTAAGTTGATCACTTTAATGCATCCTTGCTAAATAAAGTATTAATTTCTTTAAAAAAAAAAAAATCGTGACCCAAAACGTTTGAATGGTACAGTCAAAATAAGGCCTGTAAGCTGATTCCTATGCCTTCTAACAGGTATCTAATAGCTGTGTCGACCAGTGCTCTCTGAGTATGAGCATGTACACTGTGGACCATCAGAAGAAACACCGTCTTGTAGGTCTAGTCCTGATCCCGCTCAGATTTTCTGAACTGAAGGAGATGGCAGGCAAAGTGCAGTGGAGGGATCTGGACAATGAAAGTGATCAAGTATGACACTATAATATTAAAGGAATCGCTTACACAGACATTCAAATTCTGTCATCATTTACTCGCCTTCATGTCTTTCCAAACCTGTGTGAATTTCTTCTGTGGAACACAAAATAAACATTTCAACAGAAGAAAGTAAATCATTCAGGTTTGAAATGACATGAGGGTAAAAAAAACGACATTTTAATTTTAGGGTAAACCATCCCTTTAATCACTTTGGGGAAAGAGTGCTGTACTAATGTGTTCTTTTTACTGCTGTTGTAGCCCCTTTCAAAAAACGGTGACATCCAGGTGTCTTTGAACTACAATCAGTCTCTACACCGCCTCACTGTGGTTGTTCAACGAGCGCGAGGTTTGCAATGTTGCAGTGATGCAGGTGAGAAACTGAGCAATAAAGAATACAATACAGTGACAAGCAGTCTTTGTGCACCTTTAACTTGAATGTAAAATGGATGGTACAGGTGTGTGTGCCCAGGTCTCTCTGAAGATACATACTCAGGTGGTGAGGAACAAGTGGACCACTGTAGCGAAAGGAAATAATCCATCCTTTAATGAGAGGCTTAGCTTCAGACTCCTCCCCATGCAGCTGGACACAGCCTGTCTGACCCTACAGCTCCAGCAGCCCAGCACAGAGGAGCCCGGTAACTGTCAATCAGTCCTTTCCAAGAAATAATATAAGAAGACAAAGTATTATGTTAAATATGTGAAATAAAAAATATTAGAGGGAACCATAATGAAAGGGTTTAAAAAACCTCCAATAAAAAACAAGGTTATTATCATTAACTAATACTACTAAAAACACCTTTGTTTATTGAAATAAAATTTAATTAGATGAAAAAACTTACACTAAATGAAAATAAGAAATGTTGCCTAGGTTACTAAGAGATTTAATTTTAATTTGCACTACAGTTACTAATTGATAAAAAAACTGAGCTATAACTAAAACTGGAATAAAAATAAATGAAACGTAAATAGTAATATTTTGAAAAAACAAAAACTACAAAAAAATGACAAACACATACAACAAACATATTAATAAAAACTATGATAGCATATAAAAAATACTAAACCCTATTAATAATAATAATACCATACCCAAATTTGATTGATCACAACTGGCTGACTAAAAAAAAAAAAAAAAAATGTACACAATTTCTGAAATATTTAAAACAAACCAATATTAATGTAAAATGAATAACACATATTAAAGATTCTGCACTATTTCTAGGTCAGTAATTAAATTGATATGCTGATCATGGTAATTTTTCAATGAAACTCAATTTAAGTCAAATTTTTATACTGATATTATAATATGTGACCATGGACCACAAAACCAGTCATAAGGGTAAATTTTTTGAAATTGAGATTTCTACATCATCTGAATAAATAAGCTTTCCATTGACGTATGGTTTGTTAGGATAGGACAATATTTGGCTGATATACAACTATTTGAAAATGTGGAATCTGAGGGTGCAAAAAAAAATCTAAATATTGAGAAAATCGTCTTTAAAGTTGTCCAAATAAAGTTCTTAATAAAGCATATTACTAATCAAAAATTAAGTTTTTATATATTTGCGGTAGGAAATTTACAAAATATCTTCATGGAACATGATCTTTAATTAATATCCTAATGATTTTTGGCATAAAATAAAATCCAATTTATTGTTGGCCATTGCTACAAATATACCTGTGCTACTTATGACAGGTTTTGTGGTCCAGGGTTACATATGTAATTAGAAATTATTTAAAAAATATATAATAGAAATATACTGTTTCATTCCCCATTCACCAGTGGTCTTAGACATAACAATTATTTTAAAGGCACCATTATAATATACCTATGTATCTGTACTCAGTCACTATATTTTGTCTTTACTGGCAGTGTTGTTGGGCATTGTGGTGATTGGGCCGTTCATGTATGCGAGGGGCAGAGAGCTGGAACACTGGAACGACATGGTCAGCAAACCACAGGAGCTGGTCAGGCAATGGCATCCGCTGGGATGCGCTGACACAGTACAGGACCCTCAATGAACAACATGCTACAAACTCAATGCCACCTCCCTCCTCTCTTTGAAAACAATGGTAGCCTTTTTTCTTATCTTTAAGGTGGAAGTGTTTTTTTTCAGTACAAGACTGATGTCAGAAAATCTAATGAAATTAAACAAAGTCAAAAGAAAAGGTTTATTGATAGCATACATTTGCTGAATGAACTTTGTGTTTAATTACATTATTTTAAATAACAGTTTGCTCCTCAAAGCCCATCAGAACAACTGTGTGACTTGATGCAGGAGGTAAAAATACAGTCCAGTTGTACCATAGGGTTCTCACACTTTTAACCCACGGATTTCCATTTCCATTCCATTTGTTTATGAATAATGGATAAGATTTTTGTTTCATTTGGATTCAGATTGATTTGCATCCATCCATCCATTCTTCAATCCTCTTTTCCTATGTAGGGTCACAGATATTGATACTGAATCGTTCAGACCAATTTGTGAACTGGTTTGATTGGTTTATTGAATAGAATGATTCGCTCACAATTTGGACATACACTACCATTCAAAAGTTTGGGATCAGTAAAGTTTAAAATAATAATAAGTATTCAACTGATCAAAAGTGACAGTAAAAAATATATATATATTATATAATGTTACAAAAAGTCTATTTTAAATAATGGCTGTTCTTTTAAACTTTCTATTTATCAAATAATACTGAAATGTTTCTTGAGCACCAAATACGCATATTAGAATGATTTCTGAAGGATCATGTGACACTGAAGACTGGAGTAATGGCTATAAATTCAGTTTTGCCATCAAAAGAATAAATTACTTTTGAAAATATATTCAATTAGAAACAGTTATTTTAAGTTGTTATAATATTTCATAATATTACTGTTTTTACTGTATTTTTGATCAAATACTGTATATGCGGCCTTGGTGAGTATAAGAGAAAATTCAACCCACTTACAGACCCCAAACTTTTGAACAGTACACTCTTAAAAATAAAGGTGCTTCACGATGCCATAGAAGAACCTTTTTGTCTAAATTGTTCCATAAAGAACCTTTAACATCTGAAGAACCTTTCTGTTTCACAAAGGGTTCTTTGTGGCGAAAGAAGGTTCTTCAGATTATAAAAAGGTAAGAAAGAGATGGTTCTTTAAAGAACCTTTGACTGAATGGCTCTTTGTGGAACCAAAAATGGTTCTTCTATGGCATCGCTTGAAGAACCTTTTGAAGCACCTTTATTTTTAAGAGTGTAGAGTAGCAAGTTTTCTCTACACAAAAGCAAAATCTAGTCACACAATATTAGTATTCTCTTAATAGTTCCACATTTTTCATGTTTGTGGGAACACTGCACACAGTGTGAAATCCCCCACCCCTTCTGGGCCTACATGCATGTAACATGGGCATAGGCCAATTTCGCAGGGGGTTTCTACTTGATTATTCATGGACATCAACTTTTTGCAGTTATTAATTTAAAACCCAATTATATGTAACACTGCTTAAATGTAGCTCATTAGTTAAGCCTGCTTTCACATGGACTGTGTTTGGCGGCCAAACTTTTCATATCGGTGCATCCCTAGTTTGGACCCAAAGACTGTAAACATAAATCACGATTCTCATCTGTTAATCTATTTCCTTTGGTGCATTTTGCAACACGGTTGCATATTGTGACCTGGGTGAGTGTAGCTGCTCTGACCCTGAACACTGGGTCTGGATAATCTACTACTGTAAGGCCTCTTATGGACTAATCACAGAGTTCAGAAAGGCTAGCAGATTGCAGCTCGGCGTCCACCTGTTCTCATGTTCTGTGTATAGCCAGCGTAGATCTGTAGGATTTTTTAAAACTGCTTGGACACAACATGTCTTGTGACCTGGCTTGTGATTTTGTCTCTCGACTGGTACTCTCAGGTTTAGACGTGACATCTGAGCAACTGGAAACTGAGAGCAATTATATTCTATGTTTGTGCTTTCAGATCCATTCTTTATTATGAATGGCTGAAATGAGCTCCTTAAATATTGGGATGTGGTTTACACCAGGCCACCTCAGACGTTCATTAATAGTCCAAAAGCACTACAATGAAGCCTCACAAGAGGGTATGAAGCACTGCTGCCCTCAGATTCCTGTTTCTCGGTATGTTCTTCACTGAGCATTTGATAACTTTATACAATTTGGGGCAGCTGCCTAGGTGGGCAAAGTTCGGTAAGCGGTGTCCAGTCTGGTGGCCGTTTTTTGCGCCCCACAGCATTGTGGAGCACCTTTGAAGCACTTCTACTGCCACAGAGTACTGGCCGTTAGTCCACTGTTTCAGCCTGACCACCGTCACAGCTGAAGAGAAGCCAAAAGAGCACCGTGAGGTGCCACGGAAAACCCGCTCCCCCTCGCCGAAATACGCCCCTTTCTCCCAGGAGAGCATAGTGCCATCTTCTTCGCCCATGTCGGCCAGGTTACAAAGGGCCAGAAGGCAAGAGCTCAGCAGTGCCTCGTTCTCACTGTACTGGAGAAGAACCGACACCAGTCGTGGGACAGCTCCGAGCCTCAGGAATCGCTCCTGCTGCAAGTCTGGCAAGAGAATAATCTCTTAAATCCCAACGTCAAGGGTCAGCATCAAGATACAGATTGCAGACTGAAAATATGTGATTTATCAGAGGGATACTGGACCCAAAAATGAAAATTCTGTCATCATGCCTCATTTTGAAGAATAAAAACAACATTGAAACCCCTTTAGCTTTGTTAGATAGACAAAAAAAGAAAAAGGTAACACTGATGACAGAATTTTCCATTTTTGGTAAAGTATCCCTTTAAAAAAATCTATGATTGTATAATCTCTCTTGATGTTTGCTGAAACAGATAAGGTAATTTCACTCAAAATCCTGCCATTAAATTATTTAGATTTAAATATTATCTGACAATGTTCACACACAGCTTTTGTGCACTCCACTTTTCGTGAACGCTGCCTGTTCCAGCAAAATCACAATGTGGAAAGCATCCAAATACACTATTGTTGCCAATGACAAACTGATGCATTCTCAAAAGCTTTATTTTCTGAAACTACACATCTGAGTCACATCCTCTCAGATTCAGAATGCCTCTGAAACAGATCAATTCAGATCAACTGGGGGTTAATACCTTTGTGATGGTAAATAGGGTGCTACAAATGTCATAAAAAAAATCTGAGTCTTACTCAATGACATACTAAAGTATGACTAATGCTCTCACATCAGTACCGCCATTAAGACCTGTGGTTAGAAGAACAGGGCAAAAGTTCAGGTTCACTCACTGCTGTCATAGCAAATCCTGGCGATGGCCTGGCTAACGTGAAGGAGAAGGTCCTGGTCTTGGCTTAGCAGTAAGGTCACAAGGGCAGATACAATGCCTGTCTCAAAGCATTGCTCTCTCACAGGAGCTAAAGAAAGATGGAATTATAGAATCAATAATCAGTCAATACAGTCAATACATAAGTATTAAGTTAGATATCAAGCTCCCATTATTTGCAAAATTTGCAGTTTATCCAGTGCAACTTATTAGAGAAACAAACCCACAAGCAACCTAAGGTAATGGTGTAGGTCTCGTTCATGGATCATCTCTTGAGTTCAACCTTTCGGTTACAGCCCAGCCCATATTCTAAACCACAAGGCTACACCAACAAACACATGCATTATGTATGTATACATTTGTTCTTACCATCTCTGGCCAGTTCAGCTACCAGTCTGGCAGTGTGAGTAGTGAGTGTGCTCTTTCTTCTTAAAATCTGAGCCAGAACAGGCAGAATCCCACTTTCTACCACCTGCTCTGATATGCCTTTTTCTAGGACAAGAAAAACACATTGCACAAAGCTTGGGGTGAATAATATGTACAGTATTCATGTTTTTAAAAGAAGTGTCTTATGCTCTCTAAGTCTACATTTAGTTGATATACAGTAAATACAGTAAAACAATAATATTGTGGAATGTGATTACAATTAATAACCATTCTCTACTTTAATATTTTTTTTAAATGTGAATTATTTCTGTAATGGCAAAGTTGTATTTACAGCACATGAACTTTCCAATATGCTGAAAGAAAAGGTCATTTCTTATTATGACTGTTGAAAACAGTTGTGCTGCTAAATAGTTTTGTGGTAACTGTGACATTTTTCTAGGATTCACTGATGAATACAAACTTCAAAATACTTTTTTTTGGTAAAATTATAAATGCCTTTACTCTCTTTTTGTTGACCAATTTAATGTGTCCTTGGAGAATAAAATTATTAATTTTAATTGTACTGACCCCAAACTTTTAAACGGTTATGAATATATATCCCATCCCTCTGAAAGTACAACAAATTGGATAAATTGTGTACATCATGCTAGCTAGACCATTCTTATCCAGTTGTCCTTAGTGAACATACGCACAGATTAACAAATGATGTTTCCACAAACTACAGAAATCACTCACAGCTGGCCACCTGGTTGCTTGTGTACAAAGAAGCAGTCTGGCTAATCGTTCATGTCACTCAAAGGCTCTCACAGAGACAAATGCGGATTAGAGTGTCTCTGTTTTCAAATCCACAGGAGTTGTGTATCCTTCTCACAGCTATGCTTGTTGATGTATTAATTATGATTTCTCACCTGTGCTCGGATGATTTGTGATATGTAGGGGATAACGCACAGTCACTTGTTCATTATTGCAACATAAACCTCACAGGGTCTTGTATCGTTTCAGTACATAATCAGACTGTTCATTATCCTGCTTTTTACACATCAAACATTGATTTAAGTTTATATTATTTGACTATGTGAGAATAAATTTAACGCAAAGTGGATCAAGAGACAAAGCCAGCATAGCTATGAAAGAAACCATTTGCTTAGGATGACAGCAAATATTACTGTTTGGAGTTCATTATGCAAAAATATTCAAACTTAGAGTGTTGCAACTGACCAAGGCAAAATTAAGTTTTCCAGAGAGACACATAATAACTTATGATGGTAGCCTCGGTCAGGTATAGCCAAAGTGTAATAGCAATACGCACTAAGCAGCTTTCAGAACTCACTCAAAGTGCTGGCACATTCTGCATCTAACTAGCTGAAACAAGCTCATACCAATTGACAACAGTTTCCGTTTACTTTAAAGAAACTACTTTATAAAGGCATACTATATTAAGAGATGTCACAAGATATAACATCCTGTATAATGATCAGAGGGCCTAGTTTTTGTTACATAAGCACTCAACTAGTACTATGCATGTCTACATGACTTCTCCAGTCCCAAACAAACAATCTAAATCTTAAATTATATACAGTAACAAAAACATGAAATACTCACTTCTTTCTATGGCAACATTGAATACTGTGTCCAAATATGGCTTTAGTTCTTCCTCGATAAGTTCTGTGCTCACACTGATGGCCTCTATTGCAGCACTTAGTGAGTCTGAGAATACAAAACGTACATTGAAATGTGCATCCTTCAGACAGTGTTTCCATTGTGGCTGTTGTTACTTACCCTTGGGCGCATTAGGTAGTGGACGACTGGCCCCCATCTTGTCCATATGTCTGTGTGAGGTTGTGATGACCTCTTTAGTTCTCAGCACTGATTGTGTCCTGGATTACCATGGCAGTCTAGAATAATATGCTTCTGATCTAAAATCTCACACAACTCCATGTCTTGCTTTGTATCAGTATATATTTGTGCAATATTGTCCTTTTTATAGGCAATAAGTTTTCCTTCCACTCTTGTCCGGGCTGTATATACATGTATGTTTGCGAAACAAACTCCTCCCTCCCTCACTCATCACACATTTATTTTCTTCCTCTCAATCCCTGTCTCTCTACCGCCTGCTCTGATTCAGACCTACTCTAATGCACTCCTAATCCTCAGTCTGATGAAAGCCTCACAGTGGACAGGACACCTGTAAATGACACTGTGAACTGCAGAACGCCAACATCAAACGTCTCCTACAGGGCAGAAGAGAGAGAGGAACAACAGACAAACAATATCATTGGCTCAGCTACAAATCTGACTCCATGGTGAGGATTTTCTCTGCATGCTCACCAGGGATTCAGAAAAGCTGCTTTGTGGGGAAATCTTTTGTGAAAATACAAAAGATTACAAAGCAGTTGAAGTGAGCATAATTGAAAACAAACCAATTAGCTATTATTGATATTTGAGAGGACGTATAAAACAGAAATTTTTTGATTAAAATTAATTATAACAGCAACTACATATTATTGAATAACTGTGCAAATGTTGCCACCACAGTGCTAATATGATGTTATGTGGCTGCAAAGCTGTTCTGAATGGTTATGAACATATTGTTACATGTTACTTAATAATGGATCATATAAAAAAGTCTCTATGATGTTAGGATATTTTGTTCATATTTTGTCCATATTTTGTCGTTTAAATCCAGTTTCAGATATCTCTGGCTCATAGCGCAAATAATGTGAGATATGCAACGCTCATAAAATTAATACGTAGGGTTAAGGGTTTATTTAAATCCCTAACCCTAATTATATGCACTTGTAATTGCAATAAATCCATTCAATACATTTCAGTCTTGTATTAAAATGGATCCTTTTACGCTCTGCAAGCAATATAAATGTAATAAATACACAAATTGCTTAAAAAAGGTAATGCCTTTAATACAAGCATATGATGAGCAATCTGCAAAACTTAGAGTACAGGCTACAGTTGTTCACATACACTAAATATCAGACACAAACAGAAAAAGGAAATAAATAGTACGAAAAATCAAACAATGTCCAAGAGAAGATATGTTCATTCTCAAACTAAATTGCTTGGCGTTTGTAAGATTAAGTACAACAGAGTCAAAAAACACTTCAGAGATAAAATTCTAAAATGAGACTAACAGAAACTGATATTGTGACCATTTTATGAAAATAGAACATAGTGCTTGAAAAAAAAAAAAGGTCTGTGTACATTTGTTCTTTGCCACAAATGGCAAAACAAAAGGTTGAGGGCAATACATGATTGGTTTAAATAAAAACATCTCTGCCAACATCCTCTCAGACCTACATTATTTTCTTGATTGACCAGATTGTGAGAAAAAAATAAACAAAATATAGCCAGTCTTGAGAGAAGGAGAGAAGTCTAACATTTATAAAACTAAAATTTTCTATGAAAAACTTTTTGCACTCAGAATTCAGT
This sequence comes from Sinocyclocheilus grahami, assembly GCF_001515645.1. Lineage (NCBI taxonomy): Eukaryota > Metazoa > Chordata > Actinopteri > Cypriniformes > Cyprinidae > Sinocyclocheilus > Sinocyclocheilus grahami. The sequence continues at coordinate 530,055 of NW_015505484.1, read as the reverse complement.
GTCTCTTTGCACCTTTCATGCACGTGATGTTACGCAAGACCTGCATTGGTGGGGTTAAGTCCACTGGAAATGGTTTCGTATCCTACAGAGACTAGCGTTAACATGCTGCTCTCCATCTCTGAGGACTGTTGAACCTCAGGAACAACAGAATCCAGCCGCATCTGTTTCCCTTTCTTCCGTCCCCTTTTGCCCTTTTCTTTAGGTTTGCCGTCTTCAGTGGCGGCTTTGGGCTTGCGGTTGCGTTTCCTTATCCTTCTCACCGGAGGTTCGGGTTTGGGGTCGGTGTTCCCTGAGAGGATTCGGATTTGTCGGTCGATGACGTTATCTATGATGCTGAGAGCCACGTCCATCATGCCGTTACCAAGACCATGCGTAACATTGGAGAACAAACGTGTATTCAGAGGGTCATTAAAAATCTTCCTCATCTCCTCTAGATAATTCCTGTTTAACAAACAGAGAAACAACCAAAATTACTTTTTGAATCACAGCAAAACCATTTACTATTATTTGTACAGGCCTACTAATAATTGACCTTGTTTCAATGATTTTTGACCAGTGCTGCACTTGGTTTGTTTCAGGTAGCAACTGTTTCGCCATATTCTCATAATCGACATATTGCAGTGCAAAATCCTTCATGTCTTTGCAAAGGGCAGCTGTGTCACCTGAAAATAATGAAAATTCATGCAGTTATGTAGAATTAATTTGCTTTAACCTTGTCTACATTCAATTCTGGTTGTGTTTAAAGGGATAGTTTACCCAAAAATTACAACTCTGTCATCATTTATTGACTCTCATGCTGTTTGACTTACCTTTGTCTACAAAACAAGATATTTTAAAGCATATATCAACTGATTTTCCAATAAAATGACAGTCAGTGGGGTCTAAAACAACCCTGATGACTTTCATTTTATGTACAAAAAGCCACTAAAACTATAAAATACCTTTATTTTCAAACAGGTTTGATTTTTCACTTTTTCCAAGTATATTGTTCAGACGTACCTTCAGTTAGTTTGGAAAAGGAACTGGACACTGCTGTATTGGTGCTTGGTGACAGACCAAAGACATTTAGAGACTCCAAGAGTGTTTTCTTACTAGCCGGACCTCGACTCACTCTTGTATAGGCAGCCAGAGATCGGAGAGACATCTTCTCAGGTGGTTCCAATCTCCTCTTCACCTCATCGTAATGGATCTGGTATTTGCGAGCCTTTGAGCTCTTCATGTTAGGGTCCAGCAGGGAGGCTACATCTGCAAAAGGGACTTGCAGTGAGTTCACTGCACCATCTTGAGACGGTGCGGCACTCTGGCCCTCTGATGGACCTTGTGTTGACACGTGGTCTTGGGTCGGAATATAAGCCTGTGCTTCCATGTGGCCTTGCGGTAGAGTCTGCAGATGTGGAGCAGGCTGGATGTGAGACTGAGTCTGGATGTGAATTGGCATTTGGATGTGCGATGGGATCGTGTGCGGTATAGCCTGACAGGAGACTTCTTGAGGTACCACGTGCTGTGTGATGATTTGTGTGATGTTTGGAGGCTGTGGTTGCTGCTGATACATGGTTATAATGGGGTTACCGACAGAGACGTGGACCACTTCATTGTTCTGGGGAACAGCAGACATGTGCATTCCTGCAGACGGATCCATCTTTTTCCCTCTCACAAGCACAGTGATGACCAGCTTTTTAACGCAACTTTGTATCTAAAACAAACAAACAAAAAAAGAGTATAGTTAGATAATAAGCAAGTTACTCATTTATGATGAGTTTACAAATGCTAACATTTCAGTAACATATATTAGGAAAGTAAATAGTAAATGTAGATTTTTGACAATTAGTTTTTTAAATTATTATTCTATTTATTTTATTTTAACATTTTATTTTTATTTATATATTTTAAATCCACACTTGGCTAAATTTGTTGAATTTTGTGGTATTAAGACTTTATACTAAGTTAAAGGGTTAGTTCACCCAAAAATGAAAATTAGCCTGTGTTTTACTCACCCCCGAGGCATCCTAGGTGTATATGACTTTCTTCTTTCAGATGAATCCAGTCGGAGTTGTATTAAAAACTGTCCTGGCTATTCCAAGCTCTATCATTGCGGTCAGCGGGTGCTGCAGTTGAACAGTCCACAAGTCGTCAAACAAAGCGCATGCATCCGTAATAAAAACGTGCTTCACACGGCTCCGGGGGGTGAATAAAGGCCTTCTGTAGTGAATCCATGCGTTTTTGTAAGAAAAATATCCATATTTCAAACATAATAACCACTTTTCTCTCACTTCCGGTATCTGTCTTACACGGAAGGTGTTCCGGTGGACGACGCAGGACGTATGCGCAGCGCGCGCGCCCCTGAGCTATGCTAGTTTCGCGAGTTTGTTTATAGGAGCAAAGGAAGCAAAGTTTCCTTACTTTAGCAAAGGAAAACCAGTCTCCTCTTGGCTTATATCGAAATCCTCCGACATTTTTCTTTGCACATCTTCGGTTTGTACTTCTAATTCATGACCAGAGTTTTGTTTTGTTCTCTCTACACGTTCATCACTAATCACGCAACGCCGACGTACTACGTCATCTGCCGGCACGGCTTCCCCGTATGACAGATGGAGGAAGTGATAGAAAAGTGTTTATTACGTTTGAAATATTGATATTTTTCTTACAAAAACACATGGATTCGCTACAGGAGGCCTTTGTTCACCCCCCCGGATCCATGTGAAGCACGTTTTATTGTGTGCGCTTTATTTGATGACTTGTGGACTGTTCAACTGCAGCACCCGCTGACGCCGACGTACTACGTCATCTGCCGGCACGGCTTCCCCGTATGACAGATGGAGGAAGTGATAGAAAAGTGTTTATTACGTTTGAAATATTGATATTTTTCTTACAAAAACACATGGATTCGCTACAGGAGGCCTTTGTTCACCCCCCCCCGGATCCATGTGAAGCACGTTTTATTGTGTGCGCTTTATTTGACGACTTGTGGACTGTTCAACTGCAGCACCCGCTGACCGCAATGATAGAGCTTGGAATAGCCAGGACAATTTTTAATATAACTCCGACTGGATTCGTCTGAAAGTAGAAAGTCACATACACCTAGGATGCCTCGAGGGTGAGTTTGGGTTTTTGGATGAACTAACCCTTTAAGATTTTTATTCAGTGCCACACGAACCAAATCTATCACATTTTTACAATATTAGCTGCAAGACAAAAAAAAAGTTACATTAAATTCAGTGTTTTTAAAACATTACATGCTTTTAGTTTGACCACACGATTCATGTATAAATGAAAGTAATTTATAAAAAACCCAATTTCTTTAATATTTTGATCTCCTAATGTTATTTTCCTTTTCTGAAAATAAAAAAGACACTTTTAAAGACACATTTCTATCATACACACCAGATTTATGTTTTTGAAACTTCCAAAAAAAAACTAGAGTATACACAATGATAAAATAGACAGAATTGTTTTTTTCCCCAGTCCACAAAATTCACAAGTCTATGATTTTTTTCAGCTTATATGTTTCCAGACATTCTGAACTTGATAAATCCTACGTGGTATTTTGTAGGATACTTCTTTGATTTTCAAATTTATGCTAAATGTGCTTAGCATTACCATTATTTATTCCAAATAAAGAAGACCACTAAATCACACAAGGAAAGGAGACCGAACAATCAGCATTTCTAATGAACTTATTGCAACATTATCACATTTTATTCAACATACAGGTGGGAACGTGAGCCAACGTGACGCTTTCGACAGCGTCACCGCGACGCGAGGCGGCTGAAGTTTGGAGCGCGTGTATGTTTCTTACACTCTGTGCATTACAACCACCCGCACCCAGTAACGTTAAAGACTGGGTCGCGGCACCTGCGTTTGACGAAGAACGTGTATGTGATATAATGTTTCTTTTATTTCACATAGAGAGAAGGTATATACACATAAAACCGAGTAGAAAAGTCAGAGCTGACTTTGCGAGGAAAGATAATCTACTTGTTTTGATGAATACCAGGACAGGCCAAAGCCACCATTATGTTTGAAACGTGATATTCCACCGTAATTATGTGCTCAAAAGCGTCCAGACCTCCGTTTCATTCGGACCGTTCGGGTTACGAACACTAACCTAGAATCAGACACAAGTTTACTGACACTATTCTTACTTACCGCTCTATGGTTAGAGTCGTATTTAAACCTTACTGATCCTAGAACAGTCCATGGCGAACCGATCGAAGGTCTCCTTCTTCACCGATCCTGTTTCGGCGGGTTGCAAATCAGCAGACGGGGCACAGACGCCATAGCTGCCGGAGCTCGAACGCTCATTGGTCAATGCCGCTGCCAATCATGCCCCCTGGATGCGCTTATTCGGTGAGGCCTCTGTCAGTCATGTTACGTCAGCGTGAAAAGGCGGAATATCCGGACTCCGGAGCTTAAAATGGTAGGACGTGAACAAAGCTTCCAGGGGCCTGTTTGTCACGTAGTATTATTGAGAAAAAACAAGCAAAGGAATGTACTTGCTTTGGACTTGCTATATTGAAGCGATCAAGTAAGATCAAGTCAAACATACTGTGGATTAAGTATCTGTTTCCTTGCCATGTAAATAAGTTTTCATGTTCAAATAATAGGTGACCTCTTTGCACTACAGTATATTGATCAACACTTTTCTTGATAGATAAAGAAACGATCAAATCTCCATTCTTGGACACAGTATGTGTTATTTTTGTAATTCACTACTCATTTTCTGCACTAGATGGCGGTATTTCTTCTTAAATGGCTTTGGTTCACTATCTCTAATGATCTCATTAGATGCTGCCCATCCCAAAGCTGTAATGTTTAATTTGCTTTTTCAGCTAGTTGGACAATTAGTCTTAAGTGCTTATTATTAAAAGCAAACCCATTATCTTGATAATCTTGCAAGTGGTAGACAGAAAGAGGAGACCAGGGAGCTATTAATGAGAGTAATTGTTTAGAGATGCATCCATGGTAAGAGAGGTGGTGTCTCACCATTTTTGTTGCTGTCTCTTGACACACAGAATTCATATATCTGCCCATTATCTATAGGTCACAAATGAAGTGTCAGCACAGGAGGCGTAAAGGGACCAGAGATGGAGAGACGGATGGAATATGTGCTGGAAAAGCACAAATATATCCTTCTTCAGTAACATCTGCATCAGTGTCAGGTCAGATTGACATATAAATCAAAGGTCTGCCAGGACTCATTACTTATGGTCTTTTTATATGCCAAAGCCATAAATCTTGCATGTTTTACATGCATCAAATTAAAGACTTGGTATGCATTTTTGAAACTGATGTTTTGGCTTATTTTAAAGGAGGGGTTTATTCTTTTTCTTTGATCAGCAGACAAAGGCTCTCTGTGGTGCTCTTGTGTATAAATGCAAAGAGATTTTGAATAAGCTGCAAAAATGAATGCAGTTGAATGTGCATTTGTAATATATTTGCTCTGTCTATCTATCTATCTGTCTGTCTGTCTGTCTGTCTGTCTGTCTGTCTGTCTGTCTGTCTGACTGACTGTCTGTCTTTTCTATATATCTCAAGCATGTCTGTCTGTATTTTCTATATATCTCAAGCATATTTAACTGGTAATTTCAAAGCCTTAATGGAGCAAATCAGTTTCATTCTCATTCTAAACTTCTTTAATGTGAAACAAGATTGATGTTTGGTACATTAGCAAATGTTGTTGAGATCCTCCATTAACAGAAGCCTCAATAAGGCTGCTCGCATCTTCGACAGCATGCACCACTTCAAACGCTATTTTACAACAGCATCCAGAGTGCCTGCGGCAGCCAATGCTAAACGTTCTGTTGTTGTCCCACTGCCAAACTCTGGGGAGGGATACGGATAGAGCAAGCCAGGAAGTCTGAGTGTTTAAGTATTCAACTCTAAATATTTAAATGAATAAGGAAGTCTGTGTCATGTTGGAAATTTGAAATGAAATTTATAAATGTAGAGCACACAAGGTTTGTCTTCTTTTTTATGTGTATGCTGAATGCTAAATTTGACAATAAACATAACAGTTTAATTATGTATAAAAAAAGCTCCAAAACATGATGCAATATGACTGGCGTATTAGTTCAGACCTGTCTAAATAAGCCAGATAGTTGATTTAAATATCTAACACTAATATCTCACCTTCATGCTTTGCTCTTTGTGACGTGACATGTGGCCAAGTATGGTGACCAATACTCAGAATTAGTGCTCTGCATTTACCCATCCAAAGTGCACACACACAGCAGTGAACACACACACACCGTGAACACACACCCGGAGCAGTTTATGCTGCGGCACCCGGGGAGCAGTTGGGGGTTCGGTGCCTTGCTCAAGGGCACCTCAGTCGTGGTATTGAAGGTGGAGAGAGCGCTGTAAAATCTCTAAATCACCTACAATCCCTGCTGGTATGAGACTCGAACCTGCAACCATTGGGTTACGAGTCCGACTCTCTAACCATTAGGCCACGACTTCCCGACTTTGGTGTGATTTGTCACTTGTATTCATTGCCTGAAATGAATAGTTCATCAAAAAATGAAAATGCTATCATGATTTATTTAACCAGTAACACTTTAACTGCCAATGAGCAGATACAGTATTTAATCTTTGTTAACATTGGTTAATAAAATTACAACTTTGTCAGCTCATGTTAGCTCAGGTCCATTAAGTAACATTAACAGATACAACTTTTTATTTTAATAGTTTATTAACTAAGATATAAACTAAGATTAATAAATGCTTAAGGAGTGTTTTCATAGTTAGTTAATGTTAACAAATAGAACCTGTTAAAGTTTACCATTCATCCTTATTCCAAACTAATATTACTTAATTTTTTTCTGTGGAACTTAAAAGGAAATATTAATGCTGCTCTTGACCTTCACAATGAAAGTGAATAGTGACCTGTCATTGTCAAGTTAAGCCTCAAAAATGACAAATAAGACTTAATTAAATATGTTCATATATGTGCATCACCTGGAATATAGCACTTGGGTCTAAAGTCCCACTTTTATTTTAATTCTTGTCACATTTTGGTGCATGAGATCCACTGGTCATCATTCACTTTCATTGTTAGAAAAATATTCTTCAACGTATTATCTTTTGTCTTCCATGGAACAAATAATACACAACATAAGGGTCAAATTTTTTTTTGAAAACTATTACTGTAATAACTGTTAATAGTATGTGGAGAAGAAAAAAAAGAGAGTCTGATTCCTTTCTTCTTTCTTATCTGTTTCCATACAAACTGGGTGGGGATTGGCTGCTTTAGAGGGGGTTAATGGAACTGAGAGCTGATGCCTCTGGGTAAAGACAGTTATGATAGTCATACAGAGCCCCTAAATCTGTGTGTGTGGATTTTTGCGTGGCTGTATAAAACATGCATCTCTTTTAAAATCGTCCGTTTTAATATCAGTTCTAAACAACACCACTTTCAGGTTCTTGCTCTCTCTTTTTACCCCACCCTTCATGACCCAATTTTACAGAGAGCACAAAGACTATTGTCTTTTAAAAATCCTTAAGTGTGCTGTTAGAGTTGGAGGTACTGCTGGCAGTTTAACCATTGTGTTGCCATGACAACACCGCATCCATCAAAGCGGTGCACCAGTAAAATTCTTGTTTCCCCCATTACAACCACAGATCATCACGGAGCAGGTGTCTCTGTGGCACAGAGATATAACACGAATGTAAAACACGTCAGTGCCAGTGATCAGGTCATGTGTGTAGTAGGAGAAAGGGAGGATTGAGAGGGTAATGTATGCATGCTTGTGTGGGTGCGAAGACTCTGTGGGTGACTTTGCATGCCACCAGCAGAAGGTCACTCATGGTGGGCTTCCCAGCTGTAGCTTTATTATTATGAGCAAACATGAAGCAACTAAATCTATTATGCTCTGCTCTATTTGTTTTTATTGAAAGTAATTGAACTCATGCCATCCCATAAATGCTTTAGAATAAATAGCTGTGGCTGTAGAGTGGATGGATATATATATATATATATATATATATGGTAGAATATTGTTTTTCTTATAGTTTTCATGTGAAACACTGCTCAGATGTAACTTTCTAAAATATTACATTTTCTGGAAGTATCCATAAACTACAAAAAATCCTTTTAGGTGTGTTTTTTCAACTACTGAGTGTGTTAATCATAATAATTTGTGAGGAAAATATTTTGTTCTTCCCGTCTAACACCCACACAAAGAATTCATTTTCTTATTTTTCTCCCCTCTAGATCTTTTCTGCAGTTTACCTCTGCTGGTTTTATTCAAAATCCCTCCGGGTCTTTTTCTTTTGTGATGATTCAGACCTCGTATTCACCTCTCTACTGTTGCGTGTAAAACAAACATTTGTTGAGGAAAAATAACTTTCTTATGTTTATGCACATTTAGAGGTTAAACGTACAATAATACAAAACAAAAGGGAAAAAGGCTTTTAAAATAATCTCCTAACAAAGCAGATTATTCATTATAAAGGTTTTTAGTTATTAGACAAGCTTTAGGATTGAAACCCCCAATGTGAAAGCAAAAGAGTGGGTCAAACAAACTCAATGCATAAAACCCTGGAAGATCTAAAAGTCATTGTGAAGAGGCTAGATATTTAAAGATGCTGTAAGTGTTATTTGTTTATTGACATGAAATGTCCCTAGTACCTGTTAGGCCCCTGTATCACTAAAACAGGTGTTCTGAGCAATCACACCAGTGATTTTTTCTTTCCATCAAATGATATACAGTGGTGGCTGCTAAGGGTGGCCCAACCAGTTATTAGGTTTAGGGGCAAACACTTTTTCACACAGGCCATGTAGTTTTGGATTTTGTTTTCTCTTAATAATAAAAACAACATTTAAAACTGCATATTGTGTTCACTTGTGTTATCTTTTACTAATATTTAAATTAGTTTGATGATCTGAAACATTAAAGTGTGACAAACATGCAAATAATTAAGAAATCAGGAAGGGGGCCAACACTTTTCACACCACTGTATATGCCATATTGTGAGTTGTTATTCTCTCAGATCTTAGCATCCAGCCTTGCTCTCCATGGAACATTTAGTTGAGAGATGAAACAATTGGTTTGAACTGGAACTTTTCAATGAATCAGTTGATTTGACTCACAAAATCGATCTGAATGATTCTCTCACAACTCATGATTCGGTTCTAAGATTCTGACTCAACACTGAACAACAATCAGAGAATAATTACTTATTTTAGTTCTTCACAACACTAATGTACGGCTCAAGTGTTTGAAAGTAATAACCATTGTGACATTTTACACTTTTACACTTTGTAAACTACAATGATAAAAAATGGTGTTGAAAATATTTTCACTCAGCAAATAAATTTCACGAATAATTACAAAGAAACAGCAAATAAATAACACATTGAAATAGAAACACTGAAATAAGTATTTTCTTGTAAAGCGTAGCTACTCTTCGGAAATAATTTTTTACCATGTACCTCTTTAGTTATTTCGGTCTGTAGGCTTGCCTATTCGCGAAAAAATTAGTTGGGCAAAAATAATATTTCTCTATTATTCCACTTAATAATAATAATAATAGTTATAACTGTTTATTTAGACACGTTTCAAAAATTGTTTTATGTGATTTTTTTATGTATTATTATTATTGTCATCATTATTGCTAGGACTGCACTAAGGCAGCAGTGACGCCCAGTTTGTTGGCTGCTGGTTCATCAGTGCGGCGCGCGCGGGGTGTGTGAGCGCTTGGAGACGTAGCGCTGCGCGTGGGTCGCTACGAGGGGTGTGTGCGTCGGGTGTGTGCGTCCGTGACACTACTCCACAACACCGATTAGGCATCATATATCAACCTACGGCGGGTCACGGAGCATCGCATCACTCACCCTGGAAACCAACGCTCTTAAACGGCATCCGCGCAATTCTGCCATTCAATCCGTTTGAACAGCGCTCATTCGCGAATACACCCTGCTCCGGAGGTGGCTTTTAATACCGGACAATGACTCTGACCCATAGCCGGAGATAGGGATGGATCCAAGAGTGTGGAGGATGCTCGCCCTGCTCGGTGTGTTTGCAGTCTTGCTGGAGGTAAGATGCGCCTTTAGGGCTGTTCAATAATAGCGCGGAATAAATACACCTAAATGGCTTTATTACAATTGCTATCACCATGTGTGCTTTTAGCGTGTTCTTATTTGTGTTGCTTTAAGCCACTAACATTAATGCAGCATGATTTCAAAGTGCGCCTTTTGGCCAAATCTAGTTCAGCATCTTCTATCTGTCATTGTGCAATAAAACACTCACATGCTCTTTAATGGATTCAAGCAAAGCCACCTCCCTCTAATAGAGGATCTGACATGCTGTAGGGAGGAAATGTCGCTTAAAAGATACACGTTAAACATGGAGATGGAGAATTATTAGACGTTTAAATTCAGTTATTTAATAACCTTTCTTTGTTTTCTGTTTCCATTGTGAATGCACAAAGCTCAGAGCTTGCAAACCACAAGGATTCAAAAATACAACACATTGACCCATATTCTGCTGTAAGACTAATGAGTTTGATGAGCGTGCTAGAACAAAATTATTGACCCACACGCATAATGGTATTTCAGGGGATGTGGAGAAGAATTCAGTATTAGGATTGTTTGAAAAGAATGGCTGATTTCTTGGGTAATAGAGCATATCTACACTCAGGAGTCTCCAAACTCAGTTCAGCACAGAAGACAAAGAAACATCCAGTTGTGAACGATTCAGCGTAAATGCTTTGAACAAGATTTTAATTTTTATTATGGTACTAAACCGCTCCTAAATGGCTTTTTTTTAGCATATCATAAAGAAATTTACAGAGAAAGGCATGAGCGTTATTCAACAGCTAGATAATTGTACCTTCATCTCAGTTCACTTCCACTACAGAGCTGGAGTATCTTCACATCTGTTTGGGCGGTGAAACAACAGCACTATGGGAAGGAATTAATGAGTAATATGCCTGCCGTGCTCCATTAGAGACTTTATGCTCCTCTTGATTATGAAAATTTTACAGCACCAACAAATCTTTTGAAGGGCTATGCTCTTGAGATGGTGTCATACACCGGATTGATTTTATATATCTGCATGCAATTCGCAATTAGACTCCTGCGATACAAAACAGCAGCACGCCGGATGTGTGCTATAGGCTAGACATCAAGGTTGTTGTGTGCCTTCTTGTGTTTGCAGCTGTCAGTAAGACACACCTGGTCATATGTTCACTCATCTGTGCTATACTCTATTACCACAAGCTGTTTCTTATGTAGGTGTCATTTGAAATGGACAGCCAAGAGTTTTCTGTTTAAATCAAGGATTTGTTTTTCTTTTTTTGATGTATATTTAGCTATTTTAGGGACAGGAACATAATCAAGGGCAGCGTCAGTCTGGCCTCAGTTGCTGCTGTGGAATGAGAATGACAGGTGCAATTATGGCCGGAACTGTCCTGAGTGTTGATATGAGCACAAATATCAGAGCGCATAACTGGAGCTTGTTATCTATAATGCAATTAGCCTTGCTGGTGATGCTAGATCCCCAGATCAGTTTATTGGTCATAAATGAATGAAGTAATCAATAGCATGTTTTCATCTACAGGCATGTTTGAAAAATGACTGTGCAGTGCAGGATAGTAACAAAGGGGTTTTAAAGGAATAGTTCATCTAAAAATGAGAAGTTGCTTAAATGTACTCCCCCTCATGCCATTCAATATGTAGATGACTTTGTTTCTTCATGGAAACAGATCTTGGGGCATTTACCATTACATCAGCTGCTCACCAATGGATCCTCTGCAGTAAATGGGTGCTATCAGAACGGGAGTCCAAACAAAACAGTCCTCTATCCATAATATTGCTTTCTGCAGTCTTGTCTAAATCAGAAGAAATATGCACATATCACCGTTTACAAGCGAAAACAGTTCTGAACAAATATGTGGGTGGATTTGATGTGAGAGGACAACAGGGAATGAACTTTTTCACTGGAGGAGGCATTATTATGGATTAGGGAGTCTTATTTTGGCCAGAAGTGATTATTTAAAGTTAAAATACTTTAATGATGGATTTGTTTCTTACAAACATGCAGCTGTGTGCTTCACAAGATGTTAATTGATAACCTGAAGTTGATTATTAGTGTATTATTGTGACGTTTTAGCTGTTTGAACTCGCATTCTTTATAGGAATAGTTTATTAAAAAATGAAAAATTCATTTTATTCCAAACCTGTATTATTATGTTTTTTTTTGTTGTTGTTGTGGAACACAAAAGAAGTTTAACAGAATGACCTGCTCTCTTCCATGCAAAGAAAGGGCTGTCAAACTCAAAAAGTGCTCCATACGACTCATGCTGTATATTTTCCTGTATAAGTCCTCTGAAGCCATAGCTCTGTGTGAGAAATGGACTGGAATTTAAGCCACTGAAAATCTTGTATTGAAAGCATTGCTTGACAACCATCAAAACTCACTGTCATTGTATGGGAAACAGCTTGGGCTTTCTGCTAAAAATAACTTATTGTGTGTAGAAAATCATACTAGTTTTGAAAGACATGAGGGTGGGTGAGTAAATGATAACAGAATTTGTATTTTTAGGTGAACTATTCCTTTTTTTGGAGAACTGGTAAACGCTATAAAAGATATGTTCAAATATTCTTATGGGTCAGTGATGAGTGCTAGGTCAAATTTAGGATGACAAGCTTTATGGTTTCTGATGCTCAGCGAAAAATCAGTTGGGAGAACAGAGTCCAATTGGTTCTGGAAAACTCAGACTGCAAAACCCTTTACAGCCATTTTCCTGCCTCGCTGAAATCGCTCATTGCGTTTCAAGTCACAGAAGCAGCTTTAGTTACTTACTGCTGCCACAATGACGCTCTATCAGCAATCCTCAGATTTATAGGGTGTACTCAACCTTGACAGCTACCCAAATTTTAGCTGAATGGTTTGAAAACCAGTGCCAGATTTAATTAATGTATTAGTAGCTTGATTTTTCAGCTAAATATTCATATTTGAGAACCTCTGCAATTAAAGTATATTGTTTTAGCATTGTTTGCACTGAAAGTGTTTGTGGAACTGTTAGTGGTAAGTAAGGGTGAGCAATTGTGTATTCTCCACATATTAATAAGTGCTAAATGTGTGATATCAAATTAGTATTGTGAAGATAATGTATTTTATTTGAGCAATTCATTAGGTCTCCTAAAGAAACTTCAAAAAATTAATTTCATGATTGCATGGTTCCTCTAATTAAAAACAAATCACCCATTAAAGCCACTTCATATACAGATTGAATTTAAACCCCATATCCATATCTTCCATATCCATATCTTATTCACATCCCAGTCCTGTCTTTCATTGTAAGACAGCAGTTACTTTTAAAGATTAAAATACTAACTCATCTGCTAATTGCACTTCAGTAGCAGTGCAGAACAAAAAACACAGAAATAAAATGTCAGTTAAAATATTAACAGATATTATCTTGCTTCCCTGTCAGAAGTGACTCTCACAGCTTACTTTGAGGCAAGCAGTAGGGTAGGCAGAAACAGAACGTACCGCTGTTCAAATGTGTCACGTCTAAAAAGATAAAACTTCACTTTTCCAGAAAAACAGACACTTTAGTGTTCTGAACAAATCAGTTCATAATTCTGTCAGCTTTCTGCATTTGAACTCGTTTCCCTTTTTCCCTCCCTGCAGGTGAATGGTGATGACAACTACCTGAATGCAGTGCAGAATACAGGTGAGTCAATATACGAGTCCTCTCTGTTTTAGATCCCATTTTCACCTGGTATTAACATTCATGTCTGATGATCCTATACAGGATCCAAAACATTTTGTGATCACTCAAACCACATTCAAAGGTGGTCAAAAATGCATGGGACTCCACTGCATTTGTAGTGTAAATGCTAATCAATCCTGTTGAGTCTCGGATAACATTAAAGAACTGGCTTCTTATCTGTCAACGACTGTGCTAAAATAAGTTTTACATTTTGTTTCTGACTTAAAAGAGAATAATTGTTAAAAAATGGAAACACATATGAATAAATCGTCTGGTGTATGCAGTGACAGATCATTTGCTTTGCATAAATGCATATGCTAAATGAATAAATGTAGATCATAAAGCATCTTAAGTTAATTTAGTACAAGCATAGTACAAAAATAACTCCGCATTTTGCTCAGAACGTCATTTGTGATAAGAATCAAATTCAAGTGTGTTTGAGAATATATAGTGTGCAAATGTTGCTGTGCTTTACCAGTATGAAACTCTAATGAAGGAAGTCATGAAATCAGACACCCTACATTCAAAACACACTATAAAAATGTAAATAAACCAAATATTATTGGAGTACTTTTTACAATAAAATTCACAGTGTTTGCCATTTCTTTGTATTGAATTGTGAAATTTCCTAGCAATTTCTGGGTGAAAATTGTTTCTACACCTACAGTATTTTTTTCAGAGATGGTGCATGTAAACAATGATGTATAAATAGCAATTTGTATCATCTGGCATACTGTGATTGGATCACCCCAAACAGATCTGTTAAATTGCTTGAGGAGACATTTTGACATTTGATGTATTTTTTCCGAAAAATTCAATTTTTTGAGATTGCCTCAGCTGCCAAAGCTATGAACATGAGTTGCACCTTTTTAGTCGGTTCAGGTGTTATTAGGAAGAGAGACATTCTCTTTTTAGAGAACATTTATTGACAAAAAGTGTTGAGTCTCGGATAACATTAAAGAACTGGCTTCTTATCTGTCAACGACTGTGCTAAAATAAGTTTTACATTTTGTTTCTGACTTAAAAGAGAATAATTGTTAAAAAATGGAAACACATATGAATAAATCGTCTGGTGTATGCAGTGACAGATAATTTGCTTTGCATAAATGCATATGCTAAATGAATAAATGTAGATCATAAAGCATCTTAAGTTAATTTAGTACAAGCATAGTACAAAAATAACTCCGCATTTTGCTCAGAACGTCATTTGTGATAAGAATCAAATTCAAGTGTGTTTGAGAATATATAGTGTGCAAATGTTGCTGTGCTTTACCAGTATGAAACTCTAATGAAGGAAGTCATGAAATCAGACACCCTACATTCAAAACACACTATAAAAATGTAAATAAACCAAAGATTATTGGAGTACTTTTTACAATAAAATTCACAGTGTTTGCCATTTCTTTGTATTGAATTGTGAAATTTCCTAGCAATTTCTGGGTGAAAATTGTTTCTACACCTACAGTATTTTTTTCAGAGATGGTGCATGTAAACAATGATGTATAAATAGCAATTTGTATCATCTGGCAAACTGTGATTGGATCACCCCAAACAGATCTGTTAAATTGCTTGAGGAGACATTTTGACTTTTGATGTATTTTTTCCGAAAAATTATATTTTTTTTATTGAAGAGATTGCCTCAGCTGCCAAAGCTATGAACATGAGTTGCACCTTTTTAGTCAGTTCAGGTGTTATTAGGAAGAGAGACATTCTCTTTTTAGAGAACATTTATTGACAAAAATACAGAGGGTGTCAGTGGCTGAAGGTGAATGAATCCCAGCCAGACAGCTCTAATACAATGCACTGCGTTATTTATTTTTCTTCTTATTATTTTTAATGATTTTTTTTAGCACCCACTCTTAACTACATATTGTATAGAAGTTCTATTATATCTAAGCTGATCGTTTAGATTTGATTGCCTGTAGGCTTGATATTTGCTTTTAAAATTGTTTTTTGTTTTGGAACGAAATTGAATTTCTCTATGGATGGAAGACATGTTGGATGGCTCTCTTTGTGTTGCCCAAGATTTGATTGAATCACTTGTGTCCTTTATTTTTGATAGTTGACTCATAAGGTCATACTTTAAATAATTCTTTTTAGAAACGAGCATCAAAACATGACAGAAAAGACTCTATCAGCCCGTCTTCCTCTTCCGTGCATCTGTGCCAGTCTTTGCTTTCTCAGACAGCTTTGATGTTTCATCCCCCACCTTATGTTAGATCAGTGTGTTTTTGGTTTGGAAAGGAGAAGAATGTCAGTATAAGATGATCTCACAAGTGTTGATCTTTCAAGGAATGGCTATTTGTGAATGAGCTGGATGTGTTGCATTATCAGATCCATGGTAGAGCATGCATCCTACATGCATCTCTCTCTCTGATTCCCCATTGTTTCCCTTCCCCCAACCTTTTCCATGTTGTAGGAGTCATTAACACCTGGGGATCAGCCATTTTTTCTTGCATCGTAATGGAATGGGATCGAAGTGACTGAGCCTTTGCTGAGTAAGCAAATGGTGCTGGTCCTGATGCTCCGACTCCTCTGTTTTACACTCTTTTATTACCTGACCTTCCCTGTCATTCCTGTTGAAATTCTCTCTGCTTCTTTTTATCACCAAATGTACTATTCCATCATGCAGAAGATATCTATCTCCTCTGTTCTCTTTTATGAAAGGATTTAAATGTCAGACGAATATTTCAGTCCTAAAGGGATAGTTAATGCTATCATTATTTACTCATACTTATATCGTTCCAAACCCGTAATGTTGTTTCTTTCCGGGTAATGAATTGTTTTTTAAAGAATCATAATAGAGATTTCTATGTAATGTCAGTTTATCATGACCAGGGGTTGTAAAATTCTAAAAAGAACAAAAAGCATGATAAATGCACCATATATTCTAAAAACGTATCAAATATGGCACATATTGTGCAGGCTGGATGTCAATAACATCAAATGTCAATGATCATTGAGTGTTTCTTAATGTCATGACATCAAAACTGCACCATAACCAACAAAAGCTGCAATATAGATGAAGACGATTGTCATGTTTATAATAAATAAAAACTTTCATAGATTACATTTATGGTCTAATTTCTATTTACTAGATAAAGTAGATAAACTAGATCAAAGAATCTTGGAAGAAATGTATTACAATTTCCACAAAAGTATTAAACAGCTGTTTTCAGCATTGATAATAATTAGAAATGTGTCTTGAGCACCAGTTCAGCATATTACAATGATTTCTGAAGAGTCATGTTTTTTATTTTATTTATCCTTTATTTTACAAGGAGAGTCCCATTGAGATGCAATGCATGTGACATGTGAAATGCATGAGGATGCATGTGACAATGAAGACTGGAGTAATGGATGCTAAAAATGGAACTTTGCCATCACAGGAAGAAATTATATTTTAAAATATTAAAATAGACAGCCGGTATTGTAAATTGTAATATGGTTTCACGTTATTACTGTATTCTTGATCAAATGATCGCAGCATTGGTGAGCATAAGATAATTCTTTCAAAAACATTACAAATCTTACCAACCCCAATGTTTTTTTTTAGAATAAATTCTTTATTAGAGTCATGCTTAAAACAAGATTTTTAACAAGGAAAAATAACCTTAATTAAAGAAATATTCTCTGAAAACCAACCTAATTATCTGACACAATTTTGCTTCAAGTAAATTAATCTTGTTTAAAAGGACGTTTAGACACTTTACTGTAAAATGAGACAAAATACTAATTAAAATGAAAATTAATGTAAAAAAGCGATCAAATGCTTTTTATTCTGTGTCACTCTCTACGGGTGAAATATTTTTCAGTTTGTTCCAAACACTTTATTTATATTTTAAAATATTAAAATAGACAGCCGGTATTGTAAATTGTAATATGGTTTCACGTTATTACTGTATTCTTGATCAAATGATCGCAGCATTGGTGAGCATAAGAGAATTCTTTCAAAAACATTACAAATCTTACCAACCCCAATGTTTTTTTTTAGAATAAATTCTTTATTAGAGTCATGCTTAAAACAAGATTGCCAATGGGTTTAGAAAAATAACCTTAATTAAAGAAATATTCTCTGAAAACCAACCTAATTATCTGACACAATTTTGCTTCAAGTAAATTAATCTTGTTTAAAAGGACGTTTAGACACTTTACTGTAAAATGAGACAAAATACTAATTAAAATGAAAATTAATGTAAAAAAGCGATCAAATGCTTTTTATTCTGTGTCACTCTCTACGGGTGAAATATTTTTCAGTTTGTTCCAAACACTTTATCGACAGCATTATGGCATTTCCTGCCCACACATCTTTATGCATCCAATTAAGCAGAAACGCAGAGAACGATTTCCCTGAGGTTGGCACAACTCTTTCTGAGAGCGCTCTCCGTCATCCTGTTTTAATATGTCTAATTCAGCTCTGCCCTGATTGCAGTGGGTCTGTCTGAGCTTGCAGATGGAGACATTAATCTACTGCTGCTCTTACACACACACACACACTCACACACGCACACACTGTTCCTTGGTAATATATGTTTTTCTGATATCACTTGAATGCAGACAGCCTGGCTCAGAAAGTGCAGTCGTATGAATATGCAGACAATGAAAAACTGCAGATGTGCCAGTCATGACTGTGATTAACAGCCTGTTCTTTTTACTGTCAGTGATGTGTTTTCAAAGGCAAATGGAAGGTGGAGGACCCTTCATATCCACAGGGCTTTCTGGTGACAGGCTGGGAATGACATTCTGCTGAGTCATGTAGTGCTGGATTCTGGGACTTAAAGAATTGTGGGGATTATGAGAAGCAAAAGATCACAGTCTCTCCATCCTTCCCTGACTGTCTTTGGGTCCAACTCACAACAAAGTTCCTCAAAAATTGCAGACAAACATGGAAAATCTGCTGACATCTCTCAGAGGCTTTTTTGTGCAATGTCTGCAGCATTTCACAGTCCATATGGACCTCACCATCTAAACTCTCAATGAGTGCTTCCCATAGTTCTGCTCTCTTCCCCACCATGTGTTCAGTCTTCCGGCGAGAGATGCATCAGCACAGTACTAAACTCAAACGCTCAAGCCCCCCTTAGCAAAGTAAAGTTGTTCCGGAGAGATAAACAAAAGGGCCGCAGTTAGATACAAGATGCTGGCAGAAAAGCCATATTGAAAGGCCGCATCTGCAGTTGTACAGATTGGCAATTTATACAACAGGGATTATTATTTTGGACTTTAACGACAAAAGGGGATTTTAGGAAGGATTTTGGTAGATAGTGAGCGCTCTTGGAACTAAACCTAAACTTTTTTTTTTCTTTTTGCATGGAGACTAACAGTTAACTTCTTCAAATGTCACAAAACTCGCAAAATAAATCACAGACAGAGAGCTTTTCAGATTGGCATCTGTTTTTTTTCTGGCAGTACTGTATGTTTTGTTACTTTGGCTTTGTTCAGGCAGACAGGAAACTTTCTTTTTTTTTTTGTCTGACCAGGAAAACACATGAAATACAATTAAGTTATAGGGTTTAAAATCTGATTAAAATACATTTTTTATGTCTCTGTTTTTCAAGTCAGAATGTCAAGTTCACTATTGTTTGAGATTTACAGAGATGCTAATTTTCCTCACTCCATCCTAAAATAGACACAAAATAATTAATGTTTAATATTAATAATATTATCATATTTTATCCCTATAAATATTCCTTGAATATGTAACATTCACTTTATTTTGAGTAGTGAATGAGTGGAATCAGTGGTTTTGAATACATTTAGTTGTAAATGCATCAAATTGTCACTCATGTTCTCTTTTGCACCTCATGTGCTCATGTGTACTCTTCTCTAGTTCAGCATCACAGCAAGATGTCATGATGGACATAAACAGAGACTAAATTTTCCCTTTTCTGTCATTTTTTTTCCCCACACTGACTGCTACTTTTTGGTTGTTGAATGAGAAATTCTCTTGGCATTATGCACTCTCATATTATGTAGATATTGACTACTGTCTGAATAAATGAATCAGACGTCATCACTTGCAAAATGCCAGTGTGAACTCAACAGACAGCCTTAAAGATGGGATTTAAAAACTGAATCGGATTTATGCACAGTATAAAATCCTTTTTCTCTTTTTTCCCCCCTCAGTTCCTCTATCCTGCTCCGAGGGCTTCACTGAGCTGGGTTATTACAATGGCACCGTTTCTCAGACAGACTCAGGTTCACCCTGTCTAAAGTGGACTGAATTCCCAGATTACGTGCAGCAGTATCCAGGCAGGGGTCTTGGAGAGCATAATTTTTGTCGAAATCCTGACCGTGAGTCCAACCCATGGTGCTTTTTCAGACAGAGCTCAGGGGCCCAGTGTGGTTTGCCGACAGCTTGGACTGAGGTATGGTTATTTCTAATTAGGGCTGTCATTTTAACATATTACTTTAGTACGATTAATTAAAGAGAATGTGAATAATGATGCTTCGACTGAAACACAAGGTGATGTTTGAATTATGTTTTTATTTGCAATTCATTTGAATAATTAGTAATGTAATTAATTTGATAAAATTCAACCTTACTTTACCTGACAATCTGTGAGTATCAGATCTGATTTTCTACATATTTATGGATCTGTTCCTCTCAGTGTGGTCAAAGCAGGGTTACTTAAAATTCACAGTGTCTTAATTTTTTACTATATCTATTTTTGATTTAGCCTTTGTTAAATCATCTAAATGTGGGTGGAAAGCCTCACGTCGCTGAAAAGTGGAGGAGGTAATTTAATATTTTTTCCCGTTTGTTGTAGTGAGATTGGCATGGCTCTCCAGCACTCATATTTTGGCCCCGGCTCCGGGCTTTTTCACTACGCCCGCCTTGGCTGCCGTGGTGATGAGAAATCCCTGCTGGAGTGCAGGAGCAGGAAGTTTGTTACGAGTGACTGTAACCATGGAAACGAGGCCGGAGTGGTGTGCGCACCACCTGAAGGTCAGTGTGCTTTCTGTGAGAGTGAAGCTAATGACCTTTTAAGTGACAAGTGAAATAAACACTCCTGCATCTAGATGCCCTCGCAAAACCATAGAGCTGCTGTGAAACAGAAAAAGTGCTTTTAAATAGCATACAAAGATCATCAGGGTTATTTAAAGTCTGGTCTCGAGAATTCAGTTTCCGCCTCTGTGTCTGCATCCTAAGTGAACGACGCAATACGCAACTAAGATTGCTCCCATTATAATCAACAAAGCTGTCTACAAGTGCTTATAATGTGAGCGTTTTGTTTTTTTCATGATGTGTCGTGCTGCACCTCGTTGCTTGCTTGCAGTGCAGACTGGGTGTAAAATCTGCTAATTAAATTACATTCAGTGTCAGTTTTAGCTGTTCATTTACTCTTTTTTTTATAATCTTGACGTAAAGCATTACAGTATCAAAATAATGTCATCATTGATTGATAAAATTCTATAAACAAATCCCCTTAATGCTTTATTATGCTTTCAGCTGCTGATAAGAGTAGACTATTCTCAGCTCTATTCAAATGACTATTCAAGTGGACTATTCAAATCAATTACATAGATTTTTACAGTGGTCCAGTAGTGCACAACGCAACAAAATCTGCACAAGACAATTCAAACAAGCCGCAACACAACAAAATCTCCACAACACAACGGAAACAAGCCACAACACAACAAAATTAGCACAACACAAAGGAACCAAGTCGCAACACAACAAAATTAGCACAACACACTGGAAACAAGCCTCAACACAATGAAATTAGCACAACACACTGGAAACAAGCCGCAACACAAAATGAGCACAACACAATGGAACCAAGCCGCAACACAACAAAATTAGCACAACACAGCGAAATTAATGGGCCACCGTAGATTTTGCCCTAAAAACAGCACTGAAGATCTAAAAAAGTGTCTAGATCTGCTCATGACTTCTGACACTATGATTTTTCTTGAATGCTGTGATATAAATATGAAAAATATGATTAGACATTGCTGTAATTGTCGGTTTCTGCACATTTTACACTAAAGCCGTTTGAAAAATAATCATTATTATTTATTCCCTGGTCACCCTGCATTTTCTAAAAGTGGCCCTCATTTGAGTATGTCTGATCTACATGAATAGTAAGACAGAAAACCGCAGGGTGTGTGATGGAACATCATGAGGATGATTATGTTATCTTTGAATTGCCGTTATTGCTGTTTCTTTATCCATTCATATTGACTTATTAAATTGGTGCTTACTGAGATTAGACATTTTATTTTTAATGAAGCATTTCAGTGGGGGTTTATACTTTCTTTGGTGGAATCAAAGGAGCCATACTTTCTTTTGTAGAAAGGAACAAATGGGGGGAAAAGAGAAAAGAGGTTGGAAAGCAAATCAATGGCGTCTGAACTCATGATTGCCTGCTGAGAGCTTTATTGAAGACACAATCTGAGGACACACGGACAGATGTGCACTGTGCTGGGTTACCAAGACAGCAAATTATGTATAATAGTTCTTTGAACTAAAATAATGGCTGCATATAATGTTTTCCTGATATGAATTATTATTATCATATATGAAATATTACCAGCAACTGTGCATATATCTGATTGTAGTGGGTGGTTTTGTTTCAGGTTTTGCTTCAGTTGAGGAGCCAACACATTACCAATTGTTCATTGTACATAATTATGATGATAAAATTATAGAATTGCATTGCAATTGAATATATTTGATTAAAAATACAGTAAAAACAATAATACTGTGAAAAAATATTATTAATATGACTGTTTTATATTTGAATATACTTTAAAAAGTAATTTATTCCTGTGATGCAAAAGCTGAATTCTTAGTATATAAAATCTGCATATATACAGGTGCATCTCAATAAATTAGAATGTCGTGGAAAAGTTCACGACAAAACTTTTCCACGACATTCAAATTTATTGAGATGCACCTGTATATAATATAAATGT
>NW_015505484.1:499555-506569 GCF_001515645.1 Sinocyclocheilus grahami | reverse complement strand
TACGCATGTATATAATATAAATGTAAATCTGCATACATATATATATATATATATATATATATATATATATATATAAATAGGTCTACTGGTAAATTGATAAATCTGCATATATATATATTTTATTTTTTATTTTTTATGGTTTTATTTTTCTTTACTTTTAGTTTTCTTACCTAAAAGTTCAGATTTTATTTTGTTACCCTAACTATGCATAATTATATGGTTAATTGTATTTGCATTGCATTGCAAGTTTTTCCACTGCCATCTACGGCCCTATTAGAGAAGACGTGCAACCCACTAGTTAAGAACCGTTGGATTATTTCACAGAGAGAGAGGGTAATGCATGCAGAGCATTTTGGTTGTCACTACATTTATTGATGTGTTTGTGGCTTTGGGTCATGATTCCTGGTTTGCCTGCTCAGGTAATGGACCACCGCTGCGGTTGGTTGGTGGGGAGGAGGACTTTGAGGGACGAGTTGAGGTCTTCCATGATGGGCGCTGGGGGACCATTTGCGATGATCAGTGGGATGACATGGATGCTGAGGTGGTCTGCAGGCAGCTCGGACTGGGGTGAGTCCAATGTAGAACTAATACATCAAATACTCGTCGTACACACCCTGTCATAAATATACAGTGGATGGTTTCAGAGTAATACATCATACTTTTAACTCCTACCTTTTCTAAAATGCCTTTTGCAAATATCTTGGCAAGGTTTTAAAGAATCAGTAGCACATGTTGTCTCTTGTGAGGTATTTTCATTCCTGAGTGCTCTTATCTCGATGAGAGGAAAATTGAATTATTTATTTTGCGCTGTTGTATTTTTTGCTCTCATACACCATCTCCATCATGTTTTTGTAGCAGTCGTAGAGAATAAAGACTGTGAGATGGCACATGAGCGCAGCCTCACGCCGCTGATGCAGAGATGATATGCACGACTTCAGTTACTGCAGCATTAAAGCAACTGAATGATGTGTTTGTCGGTTATAGTTAGAACATATTAGCTTTCAAACCGAATCTGTTGTAAGAAGCATTATCTGTGTGCCTTTTTGTGTGATACTGTACTCATTGCTTCTCAGGGCCTCTTGAATTCCCTCTGAATATAAGCGGGGTTAAGGCTGGTCAGCACCTGGATGGGAGACCACCTGGGAAGTTTAAGATTAAGGCTGCTGCTGAAGAGGTGTTAGTGAGGCCAGCAGATGCTGCTCACCCTGAGCTCTATGCTGGTCCTAATGTCCCAGAACAGTGATGAGGACAGTGTTCAGCAAAAAGGCACTGTCTTTCTGATAAGATGTTAAATTGAGGTTCTGACTGTCTGGGGTCTGTAAAAATCACAGTTGCGTTTCTTGAAAAAAGAGTAGGGATGTAACACTGGCATCTTGGCCAGCGATAGGTGCAACAAAATAATTTTTAGTACTCTGTCAGATTATTGTATTAATTTACATATGTACCTTAAGTCAAGTCAAGTCACCTTTATTTATATAGTGCTTTTAACAATACAGATTGTGTCAAAGCAGCTTTACAGTATCAAATAGGAAAATAGTGTGTCAGTGCAAAAGGACAACAATAAACTCTCAATTTTCAGTTAAAGGCAGTTCATCATTGAATTCAGTGATGTCATCGTCCAGCTCAGTTCAGTTTAAATAGTATCTGTGCAATCAAGTCGGGCATCTTGGCCAGCGATAGGTGCAACAAAATAATTTTTAGTACTCAGATTTTTGTATTAATTTACATATGTACCTTAAGTCAAGTCAAGTCACCTTTATTTATATAGTGCTTTTAACAATACAGATTGTGTCAAAGCAGCTTTACAGTATCAAATAGGAAAATAGTGTGTCAGTGCAAAAGGACAACAATAAACTCTCAATTTTCAGTTAAAGGCAGTTCATCATTGAATTCAGTGATGTCATCGTCCAGCTCAGTTCAGTTTAAATAGTATCTGTGCAATCAAGTCGACGATATCGCTGGAAATTAACGTTCCCACAACTAAGCAAGCCAGAGGCAAGTAACCAAAACTCCATCTGTGACAGAATTGAGAAAAAACTTTGGGAGAAACCAGGCTCAATCGGGGGGCCAGTTCTCGTCTGGCCCGATGAACCAGCAGGTTGTTCCATGCTGCAGCAAAGTTAGATTGTGCAGAGGACTCATCTGGTTCCCGTGGTCTTGTCCCGAAGGCCGTCTAGGAGACAAGGTCTTCACTGGGGATCTGTCTCTGGGGCTCATCTAGTTGTCCTTGTCTCCACTGAAATTCAGGGCTGTAGAGGTCATCACTAGGTGCTGATCCACCATCTGGGCTGGATACGGACTGGATCTGGTGGCTATGGTGACCTCGGAATAATAAAGAAACAGACTAATATTAGCGTAGATACCATTCTTCTTACAATGTAACAAGTACATTGTGTGTTATTGGAAGTGTTCCTGGTTCCGGTTGACCTAATTAATGCAGCCTAACAATCTTTTAACGGATTTGAATAATAGAAATGTGTAAGTGTGTTATGTGTAAGCCAGGTTAAAGAGATGGGTCTTTAATCTAGATTTAAACTGACAGAGTGTGTCTGCCTCCCGAACAGTGTTAGGTAGATTATTCCAGAGTTTGGGCGCTAAATAGGAAAAGGATCTGCCGCCCGCAGTTGATTTTGATATTCTAGGTATTAACAAATTGCCAGAGTTTTGAGAGCGCAGCGGACGTGGAGGACTATAATACGATAAGAGCTTGCTCAAGTACTGAGGTGCTAAACCATTCAGGGTTTTATAAGTAATTAGCAAGATTTAAAAAGGTATACGATGTTTAATAGGGAGCCAGTGCAGTGTTGACAGAACTGGGCTAATATGGTCGTACTTCCTGGTTCTAGTAAGAACTCTAGCTGCTGCATATTGGACCGGCTGGAGTTTGTTTATTAAGCGTGCAGAACAACCACCCATGAATTAACATTTCTGCAGTTGACATTGAGAGCATAGGTCGCAATTTAGATATATTTTTTAGATGAATAATGCAGTTTTACAAATGCTAGAAACGTGGCTTTCGTAGAAAAGATTGCTATCAAATAGCACACCTAGGTTCCTAACTGGTGACGAAGAATTGACAGAGCAGCCAACAAATGTTAGTCAGTGTTCTAGGTTATTACATGCGGAGGTTTTAGGTCTGATAATTAACACCTCTCTTTTTTCAGAATTTAGCAGTAAGAAATTACTCGTCATCCAGTTTTTTAAATCGACTATGTATTCTGTTAGTTTTTCAAATTGGTATGTTTCACCGGGCCGTGAAGAAATATAGAGCTGAGTGTCATCAGCATAACAGTGAAAGCTAACACCATGTTTCCTGATGATATCTCCCAAGGGTAACATGTAAAGCGTGAAAAGTAATGGCCCTAGTACTGAGCCTTGAGGTACTCCATACTGCAATTGTGATTGATATGATACCTCTTCATTCACTGCTATGAATTGATGGCGGTCAGATAAATACGATTTGAGCCATGCTAATGCACTTCCACTAATGCCAACAAAGTTTTCTAGTCTATTTAAAAGAATGTTGTGGCCGTGGTCGATAGTGTCGAATGCAGCACTAAGATCCAGTAGCAATAATAGAGAGATACAACCATGAACAGATGATAAGAACAGGTCATTTGTAACTCTAATGAGAGCAGTCTCAGTACTATGATACGGTCTAAATCCTGACTGGAAATCCTCATAGATACTGTCAGGAATATGGACCTGTTTTGTGGTGCTTTCTCCCATGTGCTCCTAGAAGCACTGTGACAGGAGTTTCAAGATCGGTCTGTAATGAACTAGATCTTTGGGGTCAAGTTGTGTTTTTTTAATGAGAGGCTTAATAACAGCCAGTTTGAAGGTTTTGGGGACATATCCTAATGACAATGACAAATTAATAATAGTCAGAAGAGGATCTATGACTTCTGGAATCACCTCTTTTAGGAGCTTAGATGGAATAGGGTCTAACGTACATGTTGTTAGTAAAAAAAAGTAATATGTTTAAAATATATTGATTTCATACTAAGTAGTTCAAATCTATTAACATATTTACTGACATATTGCTTGAGACTTACAAATATAAAAATTATAATTAATTTTTTTTTAGAGTACTACTTGTGCACAATGCACATTTCTTAATATTAAGCCTAAAATGTGTTTTAATGTCACTGTTGATGAGAATTGTATGATCTTTGAATCATATCAGTCTTTAAATGCAAGATATTTAAAGTGTACCTGAAGTATAATTCCACTTTAGCACAATCAAATATGTTTAAGTATATCTTTAGTTGGACTTCAGCACTACATTTGCACAATTAAAGTGCATTAATTACAAAAATAGTTGTTCCAATTTAGCAGACTTTAAGTATACCAGTTTGGTATACCAAAAGTACAATTGCAGGATATTTTTATTAAGCACATAAATATATAAATGTGTTTGTAGTATACTTAGCATGAAATAAATGTATTTCAGATACATTTTAGTATATTTATTTTTCACTAGGGTAGTATCCTAACTGGTGACGAAGAATTGACAGAGCAGCCAACAAATGTTAGTCAGTGTTCTAGGTTATTACATGCGGAGGTTTTAGGTCTGATAATTAACACCTCTCTTTTTTCAGAATTTAGCAGTAAGAAATTACTCGTCATCCAGTTTTTTAAATCGACTATGTATTCTGTTAGTTTTTCAAATTGGTATGTTTCACCGGGCCGTGAAGAAATATAGAGCTGAGTGTCATCAGCATAACAGTGAAAGCTAACACCATGTTTCCTGATGATATCTCCCAAGGGTAACATGTAAAGCGTGAAAAGTAATGGCCCTAGTACTGAGCCTTGAGGTACTCCATACTGCAATTGTGATTGATATGATACCTCTTCATTCACTGCTATGAATTGATGGCGGTCAGATAAATACGATTTGAGCCATGCTAATGCACTTCCACTAATGCCAACAAAGTTTTCTAGTCTATTTAAAAGAATGTTGTGGCCGTGGTCGATAGTGTCGAATGCAGCACTAAGATCCAGTAGCAATAATAGAGAGATACAACCATGATCAGATGATAAGAACAGGTCATTTGTAACTCTAATGAGAGCAGTCTCAGTACTATGATACGGTCTAAATCCTGACTGGAAATCCTCATAGATACTGTCAGGAATATGGACCTGTTTTGTGGTGCTTTCTCCCATGTGCTCCTAGAAGCACTGTGACAGGAGTTTCAAGATCGGTCTGTAATGAACTAGATCTTTGGGGTCAAGTTGTGTTTTTTTAATGAGAGGCTTAATAACAGCCAGTTTGAAGGTTTTGGGGACATATCCTAATGACAATGACAAATTAATAATAGTCAGAAGAGGATCTATGACTTCTGGAATCACCTCTTTTAGGAGCTTAGATGGAATAGGGTCTAACGTACATGTTGTTAGTAAAAAAAAGTAATATGTTTAAAATATATTGATTTCATACTAAGTAGTTCAAATCTATTAACATATTTACTGACATATTGCTTGAGACTTACAAATATAAAAATTATAATTAATTTTTTTTTAGAGTACTACTTGTGCACAATGCACATTTCTTAATATTAAGCCTAAAATGTGTTTTAATGTCACTGTTGATGAGAATTGTATGATCTTTGAATCATATCAGTCTTTAAATGCAAGATATTTAAAGTGTACCTGAAGTATAATTCCACTTTAGCACAATCAAATATGTTTAAGTATATCTTTAGTTGGACTTCAGCACTACATTTGCACAATTAAAGTGCATTAATTACAAAAATAGTTGTTCCAATTTAGCAGACTTTAAGTATACCAGTTTGGTATACCAAAAGTACAATTGCAGGATATTTTTATTAAGCACATAAATATATAAATGTGTTTGTAGTATACTTAGCATGAAATAAATGTATTTCAGATACATTTTAGTATATTTATTTTTCACTAGGGTAGTAATACAAAATGAACAGAAGTAAATAAATAAAAAAAGTCATTTTCATTTTTGTGTATACAGCATTAAAGTAATTGTAACATGACATTTAACATTCAAATATATAAAAATTTAGTTGAAATTTAAATTGACACATTTAATATTGAATTATGATAAAAATGGTAATGCTTCACAAAAAGGTTCCATTTGTTAACATTAGTTAGCTACATAAGTTAACATGAGCACTTCTAAAGCATTTATTAATCTTAGTTAATTTTTACATTTACTAATACATTATTAAAATCAAAAGTTGTATCTCTTAACATTATTTAATAGACCTGAGCTAACATGAACTAACAATGAACAGTTGCATTTCTTAACATAAATACTGTAACAACAAATTTGCTAGCTAATATTCGTTTACACATTAATTACTTTACGATAAATAACATTAATTAATGGGACCTTAAGGTAACGTGTTACAAAAAAGTAATCTCACAATACAGACAACAGAGATAGCTCAGGAAATGATGCAGAATATGATCAGAAAATATTGCAAGCCAGACTCAAACAATATAGCTGTGTTCTAATTGACTGGGTCACTACAAACTGTTCCCTACTCTCTGAGCATACATAGCTGTTGAAATTCACTCCACTTGACAAAATGACTAAACTCAATAAACTTAACCTATTAAACTAATTAAGAAATTAGTTTGATTTTCAACTCACTTCACTGCATTTATTTTAGTAAAGCTTCTTGTGGTTCCAGGGTGATGTGCAATGACTGGTGGTTAAATTTCCCTCTCCGTTTCCTGTGAATTATTAATGTTCTCTTATTCCCTATGTTGTTTGCAGTACCCTTCGAACTGAACATGTTTGCTCTCTTTGGATTTGAATCGTACTTAAGATGACAGAAATCCACTTTACAGAGCACTTATATCTCCTTTCAGGACCGTTTCTAGCCAATTTGACGCCCTAGGCGAAATCCCTATTGGCACGCCCCCACAAAAAAAAAATTATATAAACTGTGTGTATGTGTGTATATATATATATATATATATATACATATATATATATATATATATATATATATATACATATATACACACACA
>NW_015505484.1:498113-499406 GCF_001515645.1 Sinocyclocheilus grahami | reverse complement strand
ATTGAGATGCACCTGTATATATATATATATATATATATATATATATATATATATTCTTTTCAGACACCAGTTTCTTGTCACATTCAAATTGGTTGTCATAGTAACGTCACTAATTTGTGGCGATTGAGCACATTGTGAGTTCCACAAATCTGAATGCATTATTTGAAAAATTGACTGTTAAGATAAATATTTTGCACAATTTATTATCTGTAATATCATTGTGTTGCCACTAGATGCCTGTATAGCGCTATGTAACAATCCCTAGTACCTAAGACATTGCACATAATTTACACATAAATCACACGCAAATTAATTTTATTACATTTGGATTTGAATACATGTTTAGATATTATCAATGGCTACTTTTTGTCTTTGTTTTTTGTTCAGTTGTTTTGTTGTTGTTGCTTGAAACATTGATTTAAAGTGTCAGTTATTGCATTATTATTTCAGTCAAACCTATAAAACCCTTTGTTACCCCAGACTACATATAAAAGCCTGATCAGTGGCAAAAAAGTAATCAATGCAGCTACTTAATCCTTTGCTAATCATTAACGCATGAACTTCCCCTTTAAATAACGTGGCGTTCTGCCCTCTATGTGTATAACGCTGTTCCCATTAAATGCTCTTAGAAGTGAATGAATTGATTCAGCATTTCAACACCTCCGTAATTGCAGGATGCATCAAACTCGACAAAGCGGTTTAATAAAGGATGTATTGATCTTGTAAATTAGCAAATTTTACTTTACCAATATTTTTTAATTGGCTGTTAAAGTTTATATGGGAATATGACACGCTGATCCTTTAACAATGCATTGGCTCAAAAACGCACACCTTTTGGACAAATGTCGCAACATGATTTATCAACTGCCACAAATACTGCCTAAACAAAATACTGATTTTGTGCACTTTATTTACTGTATCAATATTTTAAATTGGCCTTTGAACTTAGCTTTATTGCATGGCAAAAAAAAAAAGCGTTACCTTGCCAAAGCACTGATAGAGCCCATTGGACCTATGGCGTTGATGAGCGCTCCAAATGCAAACTTTGCATGCAACAATCAGGCAGCAATTGACAGCGCTCTGATCCAATGGCATACAGGCATCGTCAGATTGACAGTACTCTAGCCCAATGATGTTGGGGGATCCAGTGGGGGCGGCAGTCATATTTCAGGGTGACCGTGCCACTCTTTATCACAACCCTGCTAAAATGTAGTGCCAATACATGCGTTCATTGGCACCCCTTCAGCTGGTGGTGCCCTAGGCGACCGCCTAGCTCGCCTATGCCTAGAAACG
>NW_015505484.1:491171-497323 GCF_001515645.1 Sinocyclocheilus grahami | reverse complement strand
ATTAGCAAATTTTACTATACAAATATTTTTTAATTGGATGTTAAAGTTTATATGGAAATATTACATGACACGCTGATCCTTTAACAATGCATTGGCTCAAAAACGCACACCTTTTGGACAAATGTCGCAACATGATTTATCAACTGCCACAAATACTGCCTAAACAAAATACTGATTTTGTGCACTTTATTTACTGTATCAATATTTTAAATTGGCCTTTGAACTTAGCTTTATTGCATGGCAAAAAAAAAAAGCGTTACCTTGCCAAAGCACTGATAGAGCCCATTGGACCTATGGCGTTGATGAGCGCTCCAAATGCAAACTTTGCATGCAACAATCAGGCAGCAATTGACAGCGCTCTGATCCAATGGCATACAGGCATCGTCAGATTGACAGTACTCTAGCCCAATGATGTTGGGGGATCCAGTGGGGGCGGCAGTCATATTTCAGGGTGACCGTGCCACTCTTTATCACAACCCTGCTAAAATGTAGTGCCAATACATGCGTTCATTGGCACCCCTTCAGCTGGTGGTGCCCTAGGCGACCGCCTAGCTCGCCTATGCCTAGAAACAGTACTGTCTCCTTTGACTGTATATATGTCTTTGTGTGTGTCCAGGGGCATCCATAAAGCCTGGTCATGGGCTCATTTCGGGCAGGGCAGTGGGCCGATCCAATTGGACGCAGTACAGTGCACAGGCAATGAGCTCTCTCTGGATGAGTGCCGTCACAGCGGATGGGAACAACACAACTGTGACCATATGGAAGACGCTGGGGTGTCATGCAATCCCTATACAGGTCTCATCCTATACATAGACACACACATACAAACATTACAGCCTTGGTTCTTTGGAATACCTGATTCTGATTGGTCTTTCACAATATTCTGTGAAGTTTACCCTAATAAACCTAGGTTTCCCTAGCAAACAGTTTTCTACATTATGTATCATTCCTTGGTCTCTGTTCTCACATTAAAAAATAAATTTATATATTTATCTGGTAAGTAGTCATGTAAATGGGATGATTTACAGCAAACAGGTTTTATAGCAAAACCCCTTCAGGATAACATAAGACTTTGTTTCAGTTATTACTTCCATTGGCAATAGAGAAACTGTGAGAGGAAATGTGTGTATATAGTTTGTGTTTGCATATGCATTCAGATGGCGTGGTGAGACTGGTAGATGGTGATAACCCATGGGAAGGTCGTCTGGAAGTATATCACTCCGGGGATTGGGGCACGGTGTGTGATGACAGCTGGACGGAGCAACATGTACAGGTGGTCTGCAGACAGCTGGGATTCAGGTGCTATTCTTTCATCCTGCCGGTAGTTGTGTATATACAGTAGCTGTATTACTTAAAACTGAAGAATGATGTACTGTCAGATAAATTTAAACAGTTGGGCCTTGATTAACTTAGATTTCATATAAAAGACATTCGGTAATACAGTCATGTAAACACATATTTAATATACACTACTGTTCAAACGTTTGGGGTCATTAAGGTTTGTTGGTGTTTTTAAAAGGAGTCTCTTGCATTTATTTGAACAAAAATACAGTAAAACCGCAATATTGTGAAAATAATATTACAATTTAAAATAACTTTTCTTTTTAAAATATATTTTAAAATGTAATTTATTCTTCCTCTGTGTCACATGATCCTTCAGAAATCATTCTGATATGCTGATTTGGTGCTCAAGAAACATTTCATATTATTATTAATGTTGAAAACATTTTTTTTGTGGAAATGGTGATACCTTTTTTTCAAGATTCTTTGATGAATAGAAAGTTCAGAAGAACAGCATTTATTTGATATAGAATTTTTTTTGTAACACTGTCTTTAGAGTCTTTTAAGTTTAAATAAAAGTTTTAAAAATCTAACTGACCTAGAACTTTTGAATGGTAGGGTAAATTTGAATAAAACAATGGCCAAAAGCTCACAATAAATAATTTCATATATTTTTTGTACATCACAATATTGTTGCATTAATTTAAATACTCAGTTACAGTTATAGAGAAATAAACAAGTAGATAAAAAACTCTAAGAAGTCTGAAAAAATTGACAAGATTTGTGCATGTGATGGATACAGTTCTCAGCAGACTATGTTAATAGATCAACTCTGACATTTTTGCACATGCGATTAAGTTTACACGTTTTTATACATGCAAACCTTCAGTAAATTAATGCTTTAAATAGGAATTTAACTTAAAGGGGTTTGTTTGCAACCGGCTACAGGGATTTAGTAATTAAATTCACATAGAAGTGTCCTACACAATAGTAGTGCCCAATGTGGGCGTATGAGTGTCTCTATGGGATCTATATGTATACATGAAGTATTTTGCGGGAGAATTTAAAGTGGCTTTATGTTATTGGGAATTTATCATGAGTGTGTGTGTCCATGTAGGGGCGGTGCGGAGGTTGCCCCCGCTGGTGCGTTTGGAGAAGGAGCAGGGCTGATTCTGCTGGACGATGTGGAGTGTGAGGGGAGCGAGAGCTCTTTGCTGGAGTGTACACATAGTGTGTGGGGTCGACACGATTGCTCTCATAGCGAAGATGTTGGAATACGCTGCCACAGGGTAGAAAACAATGAGGTCCCACTGGCTCCAGAAAGTACTGGTAAGTTATTTTCAACACAGACCAACATATGCATCAGTGTGTGTGAGTAAGGCTTTGTGTGACGCGCAGATACGTTTTGCTGATAGACTTCTCTGTGTGCACCACTTTGACCCTTTCTGAAATTCAGAGGGGATCTAAATGTCACTTGTTGACAGAGGCCAAACGCAGCCATTGTAGTTTCCCAAGCGCTTGCTTTTATTGATAAAAACTTCCATTTGAATTTCAATAAAGTATTGTGTAGCCCTTGGCATCCACAATGCTACCTTTGACATTTGACGGTGTAACATTAGAGAAACAGGATCCCCCCCAAACAACCACAATTTCAATCTAAACTCCATTATCATATAACATCACTACTCTTATTGCTCCCAGTCTGTGACATTTTGAGTATGTTTGAAATCTTAGGTTCAAATGGCAAGATTCATGAAGATGTGTGTGGCTGCGTGTAGTTATAGTTGCTTATAATGTTAATCAAAGCGTTGAAAGATGATAAACCATGTCAAACTTCATGATTTTATTCAAACTAAAAAAGTTAGCTTTTTGTTTAAATGTCTTTTTATATGATAAAGAACATTACAGCCCTTGATGTAGCATTGGATTTTGCATGTTCAGTATGAATTGAAGTTTCCACCTTATAGGGAAAAAAAAATCTAATAGACTTTACATATTACAATTATGAGTATTTCTTGTAAATGCAACTTTTTACACTAGTACACTACTGTCAAATGTTTGGGTTTAGTAAATTTATTTTTAAAGAAACTTATACTTTTATTCAGCAAGGTAACATTAAATTGATCAAAAATGATATTTAAGATATTTAGAATGTTACAAAAGATTTCAAATAAATACCATTATTTTGAACTTTCTATTCATCAAGAATCCGGAAAAAAATTTATCTCAATTTTCACAAAAATATTAAGCAGCAGAACTTTTTTCAACATTGATTAAAAATAAGAAATGTTTCTTGATCATGTGACACAATGGCTGCTTAATTATTTGATTTTTTCATCACAGAAATAAACTACATTTTAAAATATATTAACAAAGAACATTTTAAATTGTAATATTTTATAATAGTACTGTTTTTACTGTATTTTTGATCAAATAAATTGGACTTTTCAGAAACATTTAAAAATCTTACCACCTCCAAACTTGTGAATGGTAGTGTATATAAAAAACAAACGTGAAAATAAAACCTTTAAACAATCTTTATTTGTCATAAAAACATCTTTATTTAACATCATCATCATACATCATACATACAAACATCATAATTGAGATTTTATATCTCACAATAATCACCTGTATATGTCTCACAATGTAAATGTATATCTCAAAAACTCTTTCTTATTTTAGACTCTCAATTAACTCTTTTATTTTTTCTCAGAGGGCAGAAACAGGCTTCCATATCAAAGTAAATATTTACTCATAAAAAAACAAACAGTGAAAATGAAATTTATAAAAGCATGCAGAATGTCAATCCTCAGACCTCTTCCTTGTTACCTTTTTTTTACAGATAGAAATTAAATGTACAGAAAGAAGAATACACAGTGGACATATTATATTTTACACAATATTTAATCAAAATTTAAGAAATGATAACTGAAAACAGAAAATGTGTTGACAACACGGTTGTTGTTTAGAAACCAACACTAGGGGGAGCTAACACTTATGTTCATTAGCCAGATGTTGATAAATTAAACACATAAGTATTAGTTACTAGCTGGTGAACTACAACCCTTGCATCTCCTCAAACCATCTACCAATGATTTAAGCGCTACACGTAGCTCACGACAGCGCAGGGTGTATAGCAATGGGTTGATTCCAGAGTTCAGCAGACATAGTGTACTGCAGAAGGCAAATGCCCTTTTTTGTGGTTTTGAAAGCTCTGTAGTAACTACATCTGTCATCATGAAGGAAAGGACAGGCAGCCAACACACTAACAGAATCAACATAACACAGCCAAAAGTCTTCGCCAAATGAATGTCCACACGCATGTGTGCTACCTCTGGATGTTCAGCGGACATGTTGGCTTCATGTTTGTGGGCCAACCACACTATCAGAGCATAGGCTACCAGTATGAGGATGATCACCACCAACATAAGACTAGCAAAGAATGCTAGATAGTAACGATCCACATACGGAAAGAGATGGGAGCATGATAGACAAGTCTGACAACTCCAGCCCATCAGAGGAAGGAAGGAAATGAGGGCAGCCACGACCCATAATGTCACAATACCCACCAAGGCTCTTTTATGTGTCAGCAGCACCTTGTAGGTGGAAACCTTGTAAATGGCGTGATAGCGGTCAGCTGCCATCACTAGCAGACTTCCAACCGATCCTGTAAACGCCATGGTCACGCCACCCAGCTTAAGCAGATACTCTGTTTTCTGAAAGGAGTCATCCTGTTTAAAAAGGTGGAAATCCAGGAAGTTGATGGTGAAACAGCAGCAAGCAATAGTGTCAGCCAATGCCAAACTGCCCATAAACAGGTACGACGGACGTTGCAGCAGGTTCCTAGAGCAGGCTATGACAACCAGAACAATCACATTGACCAAGAGGCTGAGAGGTGCGATCACCAAACAGATGGTGCCAATGGCCACCTTCTCTGTGCTGTTTAGCACCGTGTAGATAGTTTTGCAGGAAATATTCTGCATTTTAGTGATGGAAGTCTGTGAAAATACAGTATATTGTATCATTTTAGATTTTCACAATTTGCTTTTGTAGTTCTTGTGTGATGTTTTACTTACCTGTATGAATCGGTTATGAATTGTGCTTCTTCCTTGTCGCGTTGTATGGTCTGTTGTCACATCCATCCTGGCACGTTGAACGGAAAGACAAAACCACACCTAATACAGACACACACACTTAATAATAATAAGTAGCCTATATATGTTTTTTTAACCTTAAACCGCATAAACAAATTTCATTACACCAAACACACAAAATAATGTTCTTTTTGGCAACATCAGATGACCCCTTTAATGTTTAGAACAGTGCAAATACAAACACCATTATATTAAGTTAGAGGAAGATGCGACTGAATTGATGCTTGAAGAATGCGCTTCCAGCAGCCATGATAAACAGTTGGCGGTTAAAGTTTTCTATGCACAATTTGATTTGACGAAAGTCACGAGACTATTACTCTCTATCCAATCACGTTGATGGATAAAAATGAAATTAAAATAAGCATGTAACGACCACAAACGGAGGAAAATAGCGGAGTAAAAGTACCGATACATCACTTAAAATGTACTCAAGTAAAAGTACACAATTTTTAAACTACTCAAAAAAGTACAATTACTGATAAAAACTACTTAATTACTGTAACGTGAGTATTTGTAATTCATTACTTCACACCACTGCCTATATACAGTATGTTTCAATAAATATTAATAATTATTTGCCTTTCTTAGGAGAGTAGAAGCTATACAAACTCATCTGCCACAAAAACAGTTTTTTTAAAGG
Organism: Sinocyclocheilus grahami; assembly: GCF_001515645.1. Lineage (NCBI taxonomy): Eukaryota > Metazoa > Chordata > Actinopteri > Cypriniformes > Cyprinidae > Sinocyclocheilus > Sinocyclocheilus grahami. Next base: position 491,245 of record NW_015505484.1, on the reverse strand, counting down.
GGTCATATGATGCGATTTCAAGTTTTCCTTTCTCTTTGGAGTGTTACAAGCTGATTGTGCATAGATAAGATCCC
>NW_015505484.1:478191-491005 GCF_001515645.1 Sinocyclocheilus grahami | reverse complement strand
GCCACACCCCCCTAAAACGGCTCGTTCTAACACGCCCCCACATATCTACCTCACTATGTGGAAATATTAGCATAATGTGCCAAATGTGCACGCAAAGAAAGAAGGCGTGGTTTCAGTAACCGCAGTTAGTGTTGAAGCAGCATGTCAGGGAGACGCTGTGTGTTTCTAGGCGAAAGCAAAAGCACTTTATTTGGCCTTCAGAAAGTAGATGCATTTAGGAATCTTTAAGATTACTTACAACAGAACAGCAATGCATTTTATGGACGACCGTTTCGTGAACCTAGGAGAGGAGGTAATTCTGACTTTGCTATGACAATCTGGCACTTCTGAATCAGCTACTGTTTTGTTATTAGTTTAAGTATTTGCTATTGACTGTTGAAATGCTGAGTTTTGCTCATCGTGTGTGTGTGTGTGAGAGAGAGAGAGAGCATGAGAGGGAATGCGGAGTTTTGCGCATCGTGTGTGTGTGTGCGAGAGAGAGAGACACATCACAGTGGAGTCAGCTGTCTTAACCGTGGCTTGTGTACTGCAAACACATACCAGCTTCATCACTGTGTCTGTCACGCGACTCTGTTCCCCTTTCGGGCTTGAACTGATGGTAAAACTAATGACATTATTTACTGTCTTTACATTTATTTTGAAAGATGAAGCTCGCGATTATGGCAAGGGGCGTTACATTTCCGACGAGTGCTTGTGGTGTTCGGCCAATCACAATGCACTGGGTCAGCTGGGCATAGAGGACCTACAATAATGTACAGTATTTGAAAAATAATGTGTTTTTTGAACATTAAAGCATGTCAACATATTCTGTTGAAAAAAAAAGCATCATATGGCCCCTTTAACAAATGGCAGATTTGTGCAGATCAGATCTTTTTCAATTTCCTTTATGGTCTTCCATTTCCTTTAGAGGCCAAATATCTACAAAGTTTAAAGTCTAACTAACTGCCTTTTTTTGTTGCTATTTTTAATAATTCAATAAACCTACTTTTTCGAACTCGTCCTAGATGGTTTGTCTGATTTTGACCAAAATTGGCTCAGATCATCTTCAGACCATGCTGGCAAAAAGTTACGGAATTCAAGTTTATGAAATTTCAAGATTATGTTAACTATATTAAATTGTATAAATATAAGAAGCATACAGTAGCATTTTGCCATCTACAATTTAGAATGCCATGAATTTTGAGATTTAATATACTAATAAATCATGTGCATGCACTCTCTGTGTGTGATTTGGTGATATACTCGATAATGTCAGATCGCACATCATTACAAAAACACTTAACCTTATTATCGCACACCCCAGACTCGACTTGAGAGAAAAATGAAATCATCCGCGGTTGTGCGCGCATTTGTTTTCACATGAGCAAAGGTGTTTTTAGGAGTCTAACTTGCAAGCGCTAGACCACTGATTCGTCAAACCTGCTTTCCTGCAGTCCGTGTTCTTCTGACTTCTGACTATTTTGTAGTAAGTTACGAATTTTAGTTAGGAAATGTAGTGGAGATAAAAGTAAAAGTTGGCTGAAATATAAAAACTCAAATAAAGTACAGATAATCCCAAAAAATATTTAAGTACTGTAACGAAGTATTATTACTTCATTACATTACACCACTGATTATATGATTAAAAAAAACCTTGCTACGTGTACTGCATTAAGCTAACAGAGACTTGTTATAGCACTTGCATATCATTGCTCTTTTGTTGATTTTGATTGCTTCCATTGTCCTCATTTGTAAGTCGCTTTGGATAAAAGCATCTGCTAAATGTAAATGTAAAGTTGATTCGTCCAACCGTTCTCAAATAACACACAAACAAATTTTACTAAAGGCACTCAAAAATGGATGTGAGGCTATATCTCCGCAACAGTTTGGTGTATTGAGACCAAACTTGGTGTGTGTTATAACAAGCATGACCTGAGGCTACCTGCAGTGTTTTGGCGCAGTGCCACCTAGTGGTCAGGAGATATGAAAAATGGCTATTTTTGCTTATAACTTCTCAATGGTTTGGCCAAAAATCACAAAACTCATGCCGAGTCGAACCATACCCAATTTTCACATGTCAGCCATTTTGGGCATCAGCCATTTTTAATTTTGTCATAAAATGCTATATTTTAGGAACACATTGACGTATCGTAACGAAACTCGGTTTGTGTCTTCGGCACCATGCCCTGATGGTGCTCAAAAAGTTTGGGGGAAATTTACAAAAATGCTAATAACGTTTGAATAAATTGGGCTATTGTAATTAAACTGGTCTCAATATATTCTTTGGGTCATGCCAAGAACATTGACCGAACTTCCTGTCCACCATTTTGATTCATGTTGAAAACCTACTTTTTCGAACTCCTCTAGACCAAATTTGACTCAGATCATCTTCAGACCATGCAGGCAAAAAGTTATGGATTTCGTGTCAATATACAAAACAGTCATTGTTAACACATCAACAAATTTGCTGGAATGATGCCAAACTGCGTCTGAGACTGTATCTCTGCAAAGCTTTGACATATTTTCACCAAACTTTGTATGTGCCATTGTCACCTCACACTGACCGTGCCACATCAATTTGGTAACAGCGCCACCTATTGGTCAAAAGTGTTAAACCAATCATTAACCATTAATAATGAAATTTCCCAAAATGCTTATAACTTTTCATTACATTAGCCTATTGTAATCAAACTGGTCTCAAAACATTCCTTGGGTCATGCTGACAACATAGATTCCAATTATGCCATAGTTGGCCAAACTTCCTGTCCGCCATTTTGATGTATGTTGAAAATCTACTTTTTCGAACTCCTCCTAGACCGTTGGTCTGATTTTCACCAAATTTGACTCCGATCATCTTCAGACCATGCTGGCAAAAGTTATGGATTTCGTGTCGATAGTTTTTGTATAGCGCCGCTACAAAGGCATGATGCCAAAATGACTCTGAGACTGTATCTCTGCAAAGCTTTGACATATTGACACTAAACTTTGTGTGTGCCATTGTCACCTCACACTGACCAAGCCACATATATTTGATAACAGCGCCACCTGTTGGTCAAAAGTCATAAGCCAATCAATCTTATTACTAGTGGTTGTATTTATGATTTTTCAGCCATTTTGACTAAAATCATCTTAAAATGGTTTTAATTACTCATTACTGCAGTTGGTCTGATGCTTGCTTCTGTACTGCTTGGCCCCGTAATTGCTGCTTGCAACTATATTTATTATTATTATTGTTATTATTATTATTAAATAGTCTGCAATTTCACATTTTGGTTATTTATTGCATTCCATGACAAGGTTATTAGTTTTGCATTTTCAAATTCGTTTTATTTTAATATCGCTTTCTATAAAATTGAGTTTCATTTTTATTATTAATATTTTTGTTAGTTCTAGTTTAGTTTTCATTTTCTGAACACATTTCTATTTAGTTTTTATTTATAAAAACTAAATTGTTTAGTTTCAGTTTTAGTTTTAGTAAATACGTTTAGCAGAATTAAAAGACCACTTGCAAGTCGCAGACCAAAGAAAGATTTAATTTATCTTCAGTGACGCAAACGTCTAGCGACACAAAATTAAAACATTCTTATTTAATCTTATTTAACCATAATCATGATAATCATGAGCCTCAACATCTTTTCACCCTGTTTATTTTAATAAAACTTCTTGCAAAATGTGGTGTTGCACATGGCAAATGGGCAAATTTCAATGCTATCTCATGACCAATTTGTACGTATTTTATAAGGTCGCTAATTCGTACGACCTTACTCGTATAATTTTGTACGATTTGTCTAGACCCCAGTGATGGGTAGGTTTAGGGGCGGGGTTAGGTGTAGGTAATTCGTACAAATTCATACGAATTTAACTTGTAAAATACGTACGATTTAGCAAAAATCGTATGAATTTGTCTGAGTGAGGTCGTGCAAATTAGCCACCTCGTAAAATATGTACGAATTGCAGTGAGATCGGACTGGTAAATTTCCCTAATGCCAAATGTTGGCTTTATTGTTTGTTTTACATGAAAATAAATAATTCTGCCTACCTGATGTAGTAGATTTAATGCGGGTGCGGTTCGGGTCTCGTTTTTTATGTTAAACGGATCCGGTCGGGTACAGAATTAAAGTAGTGCTGCTATCGGATAACGGGTCAGGTGTTCTGTTAAGTACTGCAGATGCAGGGTTTACAAAACAAGACCCATGCAGGACTCTACTTTAAACTGCTTTGCGTTTCTCTGTCAGATAACCTTACGTGCTTGATGCACCCTAAACAGCCACACAGCTCATAGCCTATATTTTTCCACCACCGGGTGAGAACGAAGCTAATTATTACAAAAACTATTATTTTTAATATCTTTTTTTGTAATTATTTCAATTTTTTCAGTAATTGTTGTTTGTTTCATTTTAACTTTTCATTTATTTTGACATTTTTATTTTATTTCAGTTTGTTTTTTCAACAATCGTTTTCTTCTTAGTTTTAGATTTCGTTTTAAAAAATAACCTTGTTCCATGACATTTACATCTAATAATACATAATATATTTTATCCTTAGCTGTTTAATAATTTATTTCCTTTCTGATGAAAGTAGAAGCTTTACAAACCCACAAAAGCAGTTTTTTTTTGTCACAAAAGTAGGTTGAGGTTTTTCAACAAGTGGCAGATCTGTGGTTAGTGTGGTTGTCGAAATGAAACTTTACACTTTGCTGTTGACAACCACATTAGGCTATGCTACTTATGTGTGTCTTTTTTATTTGACTTTAACATTACATGAAAAGACATGCGCAACCCAATATGCTTTCATTATGCGACATTATCTGAGTGAATTAGGATACAGTATTTAATGAAAGTAATGCAGTGCAGGACTTTTATCCATTAGGAGTTGATTGAATTGTAACAGTTGGGATGACTATTATGGCATATTGTTGTTGATGTTGTTGATGTTGCCATATTAGAGAATGAAGGGAGGGAGGGGTTATAAAATAACAGATATTCAAGACGATAACTGAAAATTAAAGCTTTTTTTCTGTAACGTGCACTGATGAGTTGTGTACAATAAGATCATGAATGTGTATTAAGAATATAAATAAATAATAAAAGTTCTATTTTGATTTCATGTTCATTTGATGCTATGAAACGCTTACTATTCGTTCTAAAAATAGAAACGTTATTTTGAGGTTCAGCCTTTTCACTGACTGTTAAAATCATGTGCTTACATGTCATGTTGTGGTTTAATCTACACTGCCAGTAACAGAGCCTGTTTCTTTTACTCCTAATACATTATACAAGACTGAGGTGGATGTGCTTCTTTTGTCTGAAACAAAATAAATTGTATTCTGCAATCGCACCAAATTTATTAAATCATTCATGTCTTCCAGTTCATTCCGTGTAACTGCCTGCATTATAATAAGCTTTTATGGAAAATTACTATTGAAAAACATTTTTTTTGAATATGCACTGTACTCTAAGTGACAAAATGTAAGCTCTGTTTTGCTTGCTTTTCTGTGGTTTCAGGGCCTCTGGTACGACTGGCAGGTGGCGACAATAGAAAGGAAGGCAGAGTGGAGGTGTTTCTTAATGGAGAGTGGGGCAGCATCTGTGATCATGGCTGGAATGATGTCAATGCTGCCGTCGTCTGTAGACAGCTCGGGTTCACGTACGGATCCGTTTGTGCCATTTTAACTCAAAATAGCTCAAAGCATCTCATCATTACTGTGGAATATGATGTATTATTTCTCTAGGACGATGAATGCAGATCGCTGAGTAGAAGAAAAGTCTTTGAATGGTTTTTTTTGCTCTCTGTGGCAGTGGGGTGTCAAAAGCACGACCGATGGGTTATTTCGGAGCAGGGAAGGGGACCATCCATCTGACCAACGTGAGGTGCACTGGGAAGGAGTCGTTCCTCGGAGAGTGCCCTTCTAAAGGACAAGACAGCCACGCTTGTAAGCATGGACAGGATGCAGGTGTAGTGTGTGAGTATTTGCCGGAGCCAGAGGCTGACATAGCAGTGGTGGGCACACACACCTGCGGTTTGAGAGCCGGCGCTGAGAGACGCAGCAAGAGGATTGTCGGAGGATATAAATCTCTCAGGTTAGCAGTCATCTAAATTTTACTGCTGTTGAATCAGTTCTTGAACATGTTGTGGACATTTGTTCAGATACAATTTATTTTATTACATATAATGTAAAGATCATGCTTAATTTAAGAGGTTAATTCAACTCAATGAATTTATTAAAATGACTGTAATTATAATTAGAATATAAATTGTTTTAAACAGCTTTCCAGATACTGTTCTTTTACTTCAGATAAATCAGATTTTCTATTTCTCCACCTCGTCCATTGTGTTTGTGTCTCTATGTGTATGTTTGTGTGTGTGTGTTTGTGCACATATGTATACCCCACAGGGGCGACTGGCCTTGGCAGGCGTCCCTGTGGCTCAGATCACAATCTAAAGGGAATCAGCCTCTGTGTGGAGCCACTCTCATAAACTCCTGCTGGCTGCTCACTGCAGCGCACTGCTTCAAACGGTAAGAGAGACACCTGCTGGACATCAGTGGCTACACCTATAGGCTCCTCAACTACCGAATCCGACTCCATAATCCTTTTGAACTGATGTTGATTGAATTGAAATGACAGACAGCACAAAAATAAGTGGCCAATTTAGAAGCACTGTGAATTGTGAACATGTCTTCCAGATGTCATCTGGCACAAATACATTTACTATTAATTTAAATGTTAAAACTTTATGAAGCTTTAATTATCTACGAATTAATGTATGTTTAGAAGTTTGGGGTCAGTAATTTATTTATTTGAAAGAAATGAATACTTTTATTCATCAAAGTCATATTCAATTGATCAAAATTGTCAGTAAAGACATTTATAATGTTAAAAAAAGTTTTGTATTTCTAAAAAGTCCTGTAAGCACCAAATCAGTATATTAGAATGATTTATGAAAGATCAGTTGACACGGAAGACTGGGGTGATGCTGAATATTTCATCATAGGGATGAATTACATTTTAAAATATATTAAAATAGAAATTGGTTTAATGTTTGACAAAATTACTCATTTCTGTATTTTTGATCAAATAATATAAAAAAGGCTTAGTGAGTGTAAGAGACTTAAACATAAAAAAATCATATCAACCCCACAATTTTGAACGTTCGTGTGAGTATTTATCTGTATAAATCATTGCTCTGTAATGAAGCAGCATTCATGCTCAGTTTTGGAGTAATTAACATGAGACAGCTCCTGTAAATCAACACTAAAGTAACACTTAATTAAAATGAGATTAGCAGGGGAAGCGCACTGCTTCAAACGGTAAGAGAGACACCTGCTGGACATCAGTGGCTACACCTATAGGCTCCTCAACTACCGAATCCGACTCCATAATCCTTTTGAACTGATGTTGATTGAATTGAAATGACAGACAGCACAAAAATAAGTGGCCAATTTAGAAGCACTGTGAATTGTGAACATGTCTTCCAGATGTCATCTGGCACAAATACATTTACTATTAATTTAAATGTTAAAACTTTATGAAGCTTTAATTATCTACGAATTAATGTATGTTTAGAAGTTTGGGGTCAGTAATTTATTTATTTGAAAGAAATGAATACTTTTATTCATCAAAGTCATATTCAATTGATCAAAATTGTCAGTAAAGACATTTATAATGTTAAAAAAAGTTTTGTATTTCTAAAAAGTCCTGTAAGCACCAAATCAGTATATTAGAATGATTTATGAAAGATCAGTTGACACGGAAGACTGGGGTGATGCTGAATATTTCATCATAGGGATGAATTACATTTTAAAATATATTAAAATAGAAATTGGTTTAATGTTTGACAAAATTACTAATTTCTGTATTTTTGATCAAATAATATAAAAAAGGCTTAGTGAGTGTAAGAGACTTAAACATAAAAAAATCATATCAACCCCACAATTTTGAACGTTCGTGTGAGTATTTATGTGTATAAATCATTGCTCTGTAATGAAGCAGCATTCATGCTCAGTTTTGGAGTAATTAACATGAGACAGCTCCTGTAAATCAACACTAAAGTAACGCTTAATTAAAATGAGATTAGCAGGGGAATGATTGAAATGGTAGTGCATCGTCCGTAATATGAATGAATGTCTTGATTCTACAGGTTTGGAAGTGATGCTTCACGGTATGTGGTGAAGCTCGGGGATTATCACACGAAGGAGCAGGATGATTTTGAACGTGTCCTCACTCCAGAGCGCATAGAAGTGCACAGGAAGTACCGAACGGAGAGCTGGGAGCATGATGTGGCTCTGATCCGACTGAAGGGCTCCGAGGGGAAGTGCGTGTCCTTTAACCCTCATACTAACGCCGCCTGTCTGCCTGCACCTGGCAGTAAGTGGGGCAAGAGACCTGCGTCATGTGTCATCACTGGCTGGGGAATGACAGGTAATGCTGGATTCTTCTTACACGGGCACAATTTTGGCATGACACGAAATACATAAAAAAAATTTTTACATTATTTTTTTTTTATATATACACATATATTAATTTATATAAAATACCATTCAGAATCTTTAAGTTTTTTTTAATGTTTTTTAGAAGAAGTCTCTTATGTTCTCCAAGGCTGCATTTATTTGATTAAATAAAAAATACAGTAAAAACTGAGATATTTTGAAATATTATTACAATTTAAAAGAACTGTGTTAATTTTGTGATGGCAAAGCTGAATTTTCAGCTGCCATTACTTCAGTCTTCAGTGTCACATGATCCTTCAGAAATCATTCTAATATGCAGGTTTGGAGCTCAAGAAATATTTCTTATTGTTGTCCTTTTTAAAAATAGTTTTTGCTGCATAATATTTTTTGTGGAAACTGATAAATTACTGTTCGACGGTTTAGGCCAAGTAAGATTTTTTTAAAAGACGTTAATACTTTTTTCCAGCAAGGACACATTAAATTGATAAAATGCTACAAAATATTTTTATTTCAAATTTAAGCTGTACATTTGAATTTCTATTCATCAAAGAAACCTGGGAAAAAATGAATCCTTTTCAACATTCTTCTTCATTTCATGTTATTCTAAAGAAAAAAATGGTTGAATTTTTTATCTTTTTATCAGTTATTATAAAAGTTAAAGAGATAGCTTTCCCAAAAAAGGAAAATTAACTTTCATTGTATAGACAGTTTTTTTCTTCTTCTAAATATCTTCTTTTGTGTTCCATAGAAGAAAGTCATATAGGTTTGGAACAACATTGGGACAGAATAAAAAACATTTTTGAGCAGCTGTCCCTTTAAATGGATTGCAAAGGGTGTTTCACCTTTTGTTTTCCCCTTATTTTTCAGACACTGAGCATCCCAGCACTCTTCTTCAGGCCTGGGTTCCTCTTCTGCCCTCGTGGCAATGTAAGAAGCGTTACGGCGAGCGTTTCACTAGCCACGACATGCTGTGTGCTGGCAGTATGACGTCTGACCTCAGAAAGCATGCTGACAGCTGCCAGGGCGACAGCGGGGGTCCGCTAGTGTGTCAGGGCGAGGCTGGGCGCTGGGTACTGACAGGAGTCATTTCCTGGGGTCACGGCTGCGGTGACCCCTCGTACCCAGGTGTGTATTCACGGGTCAGCCGTTACCTGCCCTGGATCGAACAGGTGACGCACAGCACCGCCCCTCTCCAGCACTGAAGCACCAACCACTTTCTCTGAAAACCACCCTCCCCATCACGCTTTCAGGACTCTATGACAGGAAAAACAAGATCCTGAGAGTGTTTGACACCTGCTATAAGCTTTCAACACCCTGGATCTTAATTCCTCTGTATTCTATCTGTACAATTCAATTTTATGTCTTTAGCATTTAGAGATTAGGATCTTTCCATACTCGCAGACTGAGTCTGTGAAGGTTTCATTCATGCAGGACACTGTACAATGACCAGTGTGATGGTAAATGGACAGTTTACCTCAAAATTAAATTTCTGTCATCATTTAGTTCGAAACTCGCACGAGGATGAATAAACGATGATAGGATTTTCATTTTCGGGTGAACTGGCTCTTTAAAAGAGTGTGATTCTACTGTGCATTTAAAATGTTTGTCGTGCCGTCCAGAGGCTGCAGTGCATGTCAATGTATGTATTGTATTTAAAAGCCATTCGATGCAGCTGCCCAGGCCTTCTGCATGGTAGAGAATGGTAGCATAAGCTCTGCAAAAGCAGGTTTATTTCTTATTCTGTGGGGCGGAAGAAAACGGAATGGATTCCTCTACTATCCTTATTTAACAGAAGGCTTGAACTGCACCTCCATTCTTCAAGGAAATATTTTCAGTGTTGTGGATTAGACAAGTAAAATGAATCACGTAGGTTTTTTAGATAGCGACAGTCGAAGTGAGCTTTAAAGCCATGTGTCTTCTATGTGTGTCATACATCTAATGCAGTTAGAAGTTTTGATTTTGAATCATGTACAGTAAATCATGATATTTAACGCATTGGTTTACTGTATCAGTACTGATGCACACAGCTCTTAAAGATAAATGACTCAATATGTTGTTTTGTTTTGTCTCAGTCTTAGTAGACGTTTTAGGGCATAAATGGCATTTTAAATTCATAATAGTGAATAACCTAATGTGACTTTTCTTTTATTTGTCATGGTGATTTACAATACAATGTGTGTCTTTATGTAAATGCAGTATAACAATTGATAATAGGTTTTGTCCGTGCAAAGGGTAAAATCGAGGAGTTTCTCATTTCTAATGCATAGAAAGAACAAGTTTGGGACAGTGAATATATTTTGTTTGACAGTCAGCTTAATGAGATTTTATTTTGTAGCATCTCTTACTGTTCCTCTACTTTGTTCTGTGAACTGCGTGTTTTCATCCAGTGGGTGGCGATATTGTGTTTTTCTTTACTCAGTTCTGTTCTGTGCACTATCTAGAATTGATTCTTCAGTCCCTTTCATATTTTAAACCCCTTCTGACTGTTTCTTCATCAGAATTTCAGAACAGAATTTCAGTGATATTCATGCAAATAATGGTACATTTTGTATTTCACCTGCAGAGAAAAATGTAAGTAACAAGGGCTCTTTAAAACTGGTCATTAAGAAAGGCTATAGGCAAATATAAAAAGGAAGTGACATCACAGATGATTATGATGCATGGCAGAGAATGTAAAAGCCAAGTGCTTCAAATACATTCAAATTTATAAATCCAGTTTGATTAAAGTGATTACACATTTGGACTTAAATATAAATGGCTGGGGCGAAAGTATTATGGCATTTAAAAACTCTATACATTACTTAGGTATATCTCATTGGCTAAAATGTTGCTCTATTGATGCCACAAATAAGAATCACTCCCTAAAACACTGACTCGGTTTACTGCAAGATTTGAAATAAAAGCCAGTCCTTAACATTAAAAAAGGATATTCAGCCTGCTTCATAATTAATGCATATTGTCTTACAAATTCTTCTAATAATCTGGTATTGCCTGCTAAATTAGTTAACAGGCATATATTATTCATGTGTTCTTAATGTAAGTGGAACCATGCCTTCCGATGGGCCTGCATACTTCTACAGCATTATATTGCTATAAAACCATTAGGCCTACACATTCATAGTGGATTCTCAAGAAAAAAGAACTGTTTGGTTTAGATCTCAAAGCACTACTTTATTTTTTTGCTTAGTATGTCTTATAGGTACATTCTGGAGATGTATTAAATGCAAACTGGACTGTACTGAGTGCTCCTCCTCTCTAAAGACTAACTTCTTTCTGTGTTTTGGATGGTGCCTGCTTAGATCTTCAAAAGCCATTCTAAAAGCAAACTACACTGGCCTCTCAGACACTGTTTAAAGTGGCCAATCACTGCAGCAGAGCTTTGGGACTCTTCATCAAGGGCCGTGATAAGGAGCTCATCTCCCCGACACACTGGAGAGGGTTGATGTCTGTTGCATGTCATGCAAGCATCTGTTTGTATGTTGATGTTCTCAGTCATTACCAAGTCTTTGATTTTCTGTAAAAAAAGCTTTGAATATTTTCATGTGTGACAAGTGCCAAAATAAAGTGACCTCTTGTGGCATTCTATTGCTTCACATGGTTTTATTATTTATATATTTTAGAAATACAAATTTGAAAATTATTTGATACGTTTGAAATGGATTATAATTAGAATTGGATTATAATAATAAGACATTATACCACTGAACTGTTTTGTGCTGCAAACATAACGTCATTTTATTTTTTTTGTATGGCACATAGTAAATATATTGATCAAATAAATGAAATAATCTTTGCCATAAAGCAATATGAATCCATTAGTTTTAACTTTTGTCTGGTTACTACTGTAATCCAAATTGACCTCACCAAAATTTACCTGACTCGTTTTTGGCAGAAAACTACCAGGGTAAATTTTGTAAGGGTTATGTAGCCATAATTTTTTCTTCACTCTCTTTTTTGTTTGTTGCACAAAATAACTTGATGTAAAATATATATTTATTAATAATAGTATGTTTAAAAAAAAATAAACTGTGGCTATGTCCCTAACAATGAATAGCTGATGCTATTTTAGCCTAATATGGTCATTTTTCTACAGATTAAAAACAAATCAAGTAACTTACTTTTTAAAATGTATTTATTAATTTGAGCTATGAACCGTGACTTTGTACTTGGTGATTGGTTTGCAGGTGGTATTGCTCATTATAGACAGCATCTGATTGGACAAAAATCTTTTTTAAGATTAGCCTACATACATTTAATATATAATCATTATATAATATATAACATTAGGCTATACATACAAGTAATCGTTATATAATATATATATATATATATATATATATATATATATATATATATATATATATATATATATATATATATATATAT
>NW_015505484.1:413116-477903 GCF_001515645.1 Sinocyclocheilus grahami | reverse complement strand
TTAACAATACTAACAATAATATTTATTTATTTGTTTTTAATGTATCACCAAACACATTATTCATCAGATAGAATGTTTCATTTAAAAATCACCTTGTCATTCTGTAAAAACAGCTGGTATGTAGCACACCACGACAGGGGTGTAGTGCATGGATGGAGGAGCTCAGAACTTTGGGCTTTTTTGAAGAACCTCCCCGCGCGCCCGTCAGCTGCTCTCGCTCATTCGGGCTGAAGATGGCGGAGCAGCGCGAGCGGCGCAGGATGCGCTCACGAGACATCAAAGTTCTTTCTGTGGCGTTCAGTTGATTCGGATTTTCACGACCGCTCTCATAGTGGCCATTTAAAAAGGTAAGCGGATGCGTAATGAGTGCTGTATTGCGTGCGCGAAGTGAAGAGCTGTTTGCTTTCTCTGGAAACAAACACACGCACACTGGTTTGTCGTTGACTTCAGTTGCAATGTGGCAGTCCGACAGATGCAGGATCAGAATTCAGCCTGAAGCAATGCATGAGGACTAGAGTGTTGCGTGACATGTTCGAAGAACAACTGGGTATGTACCTGTTTGTAGACGCAAAGTTGTAATGTTTACACCACTGTTTCCTTGAGACCATCAAATTCTTGTCAGTACAAGATCGAGGAGAGACCTGTCAAAATGTTTAAATGCCCTTTAAATGGGTTTGTCGTCTATTTGTATAGTTTGTGTTAAGCTTTTATAACTTAATAATGGAAACGAAGAGTATGTAGTGGAATGGGGTTATTCATTTGTAGCAGAGATTGACATTTATTTGACCAATAACAATTATTTTTATATTTAGTAAGTGTCCGATAAATTGTAAACATTTTTACTTTCATTATTGTTCTGCGCTAATGCTAATTATTAAGCTACAGATTTTTACTTGAGAATGGATGCTGTTAAAATTGCAGCTTATTTATCCAAAAATTAATGTATTAAATAAGTTATTTTTGCCTGTAAATGCCATTGTTGCTGGTCTTATTTAGAGAACGATCATATAATGCCCAATGTAAAAGAACTGCTATCGGTTTGATATCGGTTAATATATCGTTCAAACCAATTATCGGTCAATCTCTATTACAACAGACTTTTTGTTGCAGTTATTTCCATGTAATTCAAAGCACAAACAAACCTGTTGATGTTTCTTTGTTCTGAAACATGACTTGTACAGCCTGTAATTGCTTTGCTGTGGGCATTTGGGGTATTGTCAGCGTGCAGTCTGTGATGTTGTGCTAAGGTGTGTGGGAAGTTTTTTTCTTGATGTGTTTTTGTTTGTGTTATGCACATCGGATATGTTTTAGAGAGAAATATGAAGGTGTGCCGAAGAAGTTGATATTTGCTGTCATTCTGACGTAAGAATATCAGTTAAATGACACATTTCAAAGCACAAGGGCCTGTCTGCTTTTGAGATGCTTGTTAAAGTTCTATGTTTTGAGGGAATTGCTGGACTGTATGATTAGGAAAGCATCTGTTTTCTTCCCTGTGAAGCCTCACGGCTAGATAGTTTCACTGGCTGTGCATCCAAGCACATTCATTTCTGTGATTTTACACTATAAATTATGAGTCAAAGGAAAATGAAGTCTCATTTAATGTACTGTTGATAAGATATTTGTGGTTCCATATAAAAATTAAACGTGGTTGAATCTAGAGAGGAAAGACACAAAAGAATCTGTATCGACGTTTTGAAAGAAATAATTCTGTTGCTGGTGGAGTGATGGCACATTTGAAATGAAATTATGAAAGTGTTTTTTTTTTAGACATTTTAGCTTCGACTCAGTAATTACATTCGGCAGCTATTGAAGTAGGAGAACAGAATAATAAAAGAGCTTCCACGTCCTTTGAAATGAACCTATTAATGCCTCTCATTCGACTGAGGAACCCAATGAGTGCTGGTCAGAGAGCTGAAGATGAATACTAGTCATTGAGTGCCTCATTGATGTCCTTGATGAGTCAGATATAATTAAACAATGTTGCTCGTAGGCTTCATTTTGCTTCATGAAGAGCTTAATCAGTGCTCAATAAAAGTGGAGCCAAACCTGTTTACTTGATTACTGTGTAAATAGACCTACCTTATCTGCTCACGACAGCCACCTCCTTCAATCTGTCATACCCTGGATGCACGTTAAACACAGTCACACATGCACACACTCTTATAAATTAGTTAATGGCCTTATTTGTAATGCACTTTCATGCACATATAATACTGAGTGCTGGTCATCAGCCTACTTGTGTCCAGTTGACATCAAGTGAATTGTATGGATTTTTCTACAGTCTGAATAGGCGAGTCAACAAAGCTGTTCTTTTCTTTGTAAATGAAGCAAAACCTCCTTTATTACTGTATATGAAAGCTAATCCTTAGTGCTTTTTTGGGGGGGTGTTTTTGTGGTTTGTTTGTGTTTTGTTTAATTAATTCAAATGCAGTAGTGTAGCACCCACAATGCACCTGTTTTTAGTTTTTAGTGTTCTATTGTCATTTGGCTGTTCCATAGTTTAGAGTTTATGCAATGCTTTTTCATTGCTGTTTCAGAGTTAGTTTTATAAGGGGGGCTGGCGTGGTGCGTTCTGTTTGTGGTGTGGAATGCTGCAATGCCTGGTTGTAGTCCTAACCAATATCTATAAAACGTTCCTTCAGTTCCCAATGACTGAGTTGCTCTATGAGTCACTGAGTACTGGTTTAATTTTAAATTTATTAACTGTAAGATGTTTTGTTCTGCTTCTCTGTTCTTAAAGGCCTAAAAGGCAGTTGAATTCACTAAATTCGCATAATGTACAGATAAGCCTATGCTACAATGCACATGCTCCGCACACGAATCCATGATTGTCGAAACAAAAAAAAGACAAATGTTGATCATAAATATAGTTATATATGTAATTTTTGATACAAAATAGTCTCTTTTACCCTATAATTGTTGCTATGTATTTGTGCTGTCGTGTTGTTAGCTTAGCAACATGCTTAGCAACATGTTTAGTTGCTATTGTGCCTTTCAAGTGGAATTAAAAACATAATTATGGGTTCCGAGCACATGAATAATCAAGCAAAATCTTATTTACAAGTGAGAAAGTAGATGAATTCTAGAATGATCAACGAGTTGCTGAGTTGTGGCGTTGGGAAGGACATGTCAATTTAAAACGTGGGGTAAACATTGATCTGTAATATTGATAATATAATATTTAGAATCTATTTATAGAGCTCGGTTATCAGAAAGCAAGTCTGTGAATGGTGTAAAGTTAATCACACTGCTTTCACGGTTTGCTTAATGTAACACATTTAGTTGTGATACAGTGCCATGTATAAGTATTACTGAATGTATAAGTGCTATTGAATTCAGAACTTTAATTTTGAATTATGATGTCATTATTTTTCTGTTTAAAATATAATACTTTTGGTTCGATTAGATTGTTTCCATGTTATGTTTTTGACTTGAATTTGTGACCTGTCTTAATAACGAATGAGGTATGAGCTTCTCGCATGTACTTGAAGGCAGCATCTGATCCATTTCAGTTAGGATGCTGCCTTAGAAGGCAATAGACAGCAAAGCAGCTCACTAGGTTTGGAACAGAGCCTCTATCTGTATCTTAGGGCTATCAGTATAACTCTTAAAATATGAATAAATACACTGATAGTTTGAGTTACAGCATGATTTGTTTAGTAAAAAGACAAACAATAGGGAAAATCACCCAGAAGGTCCAATCTGTATTTTAGTTGCCTGTTGTTTTCTGTAAGATATGACATTTCATTATAAATCTGACCATGACTTTCTTATAACTTGTAGTTATAGCCATGATTTTTGTGCTCTGTAAATGGCTGAAGGTACTTATTTTGCTCTCAAATAATCCTTTTGTCTCCTTATCAGAGCTGTAAACCCCTCATGATGGAGCCATCATGAGCATCTATGTGGGAACATTCACATTTAAACCAACAGGTGAAAATGTCAGCTCAGTTTAAACTAGGATCAAGATGCTAACAATAGAATGTGTGAAGGAAGGCAGAGGTAGTGTCTTCGAGTCTGCTAGATGTGCTTGTCCTGTCCCCAGGCAGTAGTCTGCAAGCCGAGAGTTGCCGCTCTCTCTCCGAGAAGGAAGTTAGGAATGGATGGTAGCAACGTTGAAAAAGCCAGTGGGGGGGAGGGTGACAGGCTGCTCCACGGGGAGCCAAGAGCTGCCTGGTCAGGGATCAAATTCTCGCACTGTTGGCTTGCTCGCATCCATAATTCATGTGCTTTTTTACTTGCAGAGGAAAATGGAAAATGTGCTGTGCTTTTCCCTCCAACTCTCTCCCGCTCTCTCTCGCTCTTGTATTTGCTTTTGTCCTTTCATTTCATCAACCCGTTCCAACTAGGCCTATTCTCTCTGACATGAAAGAGTCCGCTTGAAAGCAGGCATTATTTGCTGGGAAACCCGTAGATTTTTTAGGTTTGTTGATTTTCATTTTTCCGCCTGTACTCATTCCTGTGGCTCTTAGTCTTATTTTTCTTCACATTGCTTTCATATAGGTTAGGGATGTGCAAAACTATGTATTTTCAAAATGGGTTAGCCTGTGAGTTGCGTGAATGACTAGTTGAATAGTCATCTGTCCTTAATCGCACTTGTTTCCTCAAGTATCTATTTTTACCCAAAGCACCTGGAAGTTTAGGAGTGTTCACTTCACGTCTTACTGTATTTATAAGATTACAACTTGTACATTTTGTAATTAAAATGCATTATAATGGCGTTAAGCATTTATTTCATTATGTATCTGTTTAATAATTTGTATAATTGACTTGGTAATAATGTTGAAATAATAATAACCTAAACAAATAACAAAATGCAGTTTAATTCAGCTAGTAAATGGTTGAAATAATATCTAATGTCCAAGTAAATAAAGTATTTAATTTAACTATATTAATAAGGCAATGCATTTATAAAATGAGATATTTACTGATATTGTGGTTTTGTCTACTGATTACTCAAATTAAAAGATACATTTTCCTGTTAATAGCGTTGCCATAGAAATACATAATTCTAAGGATGTGAACAGCTGTGAGTAGCATTCCTTGGTTGTCGTTTAGTAATTAAGTAATGGTGTGAATGTAGCATTATGTTGCTAAGCTAACAATCTTATACTCCGAGCATTAAAACACACACACAAAAATTGGCTAAAATAGTGAATTTCTATTATATATTACAATTTTGCATCTGTTTTGTATTAAGACAGAATGAACATGTGTTAGCAGGAAAAAAAATCTAGATAAACTAGTCAACCTCACTAATTAACTCAACCATCGAGACCCTTATACGCAGGGGCAGATGAAAGCCAGGGCCTTTTCTGCTTCACTTATCTTTTTTGAGTGGACTTTAAGTAATAAAGATGTTTACGTTCCCACGAAATGAGATATTCTGTGTCCTAGAAACCTCCACTTTGTGAGATACTTGCTGCACCGAGCACAGCAGGGAATGTATTTTTCTCTCCAAAATCTGTTAACTCAGATAAATCCATTTTCATTCAGTTCAGTGGTTTTATGTTGGTGAAGAAATCAGTCTTTCCTGCTTTTTATCCAATCGATTACCCATTCTGGCTTGTTTGACCAGCTGCAAAAGCTCACATGGCCATCTGCTTGTATTGTCATAATAAGGTCAGCACACAGAATGTAAGACCACCGTTTCTGTCAGTAGAAGGTAAACCCCAGCAGTGCCTTATAATCAGAGATCAGACTGTGTTGTGATTGCTAATGGGACCGTATGTTATTTACTCAAAATGTTTTCCTCATAGACTCACAGTTTAATGAAATCAGGATGATCATCTGCTTATTGACCGGGTGAAATAATCAGCAAATAGATCTACTGTAGAACAGAATTCACTTTTCCTCTGAGTGGATTGATCCGTCACCCCAGGTTACCCGTGAACATTCGGCTTCCAATGCTCTTGGAACACAAGGAGGTGAAAATTGTCTCCCTTTACAATTAGTAGACGACACTCTTTTTAACCGTGTTGGGGAAGCTAATTTGAAAAAAGCTACGCTACAAGCTAGGGCTGGGCGATATAGCTAAAAAATTTATCAATGATATAATGTTTCATATCGTTTGGTATCGATGATTATTGACATTTTTATAACCCTTTTTTTTTTTAAAGCAAAGAGCAATAGAAAAAATGTTTAAATTTAACCACTGTATTTTTAAATTAACCCAATTTATTGAGACAAGCAACAAATGTTTTTTTTGTTTTAACAGTCAAACACACAATAAAAATTAAACAAATATCTGATTTTGAAACGTTTGGCTTGTCTCCCGAGGCCACAGGAGGGTGCAATGAGCAAAATAATGCAGCACATTTAAATTGTCAACGCAAGAAAATAACTGTTTATAAAAAAATGTGCATTACGTCTAAATGAACTCCTATAAATCAAATACAATTTCGTAAATTGCATAAACATTTATGAACAAAACAGCATCATGTATTTATGCATTGATTAATACAAAGAGCCGAATCGCCCATCATGCAGATTGCATTTAAAAATATAAGAGACGCAGTGAAAAGGAATAAACTTCCACAAATTCACGACGTGTTTTCTAAAAGTTTAAACTGCTTTAACTTTGCATGGCTAACATCTCTTGTGTGAGACGCGAGTACAGCAGTTATATTTGTCCATCTAAAAAATGCGCTGAATATGCATCTGAGTGAATGGCTTGGTTTCGGTTTTCACCTAATGGCGCTTTTCCACTGCATGGTACGGCATGGTATGGCTCAGTACGGTTCACTTTTGAGGGGTTTTCTACTGGGTACAGTACCTGGTACCTGGTACTTTTTTTAGTACCACCTCGTTTGAGGTTCCAAGTGAACCGTACCGTTAACAAAACGTGACGTGTAAACTCTGCTGATCACGGATTGGCCGGAGAGAATCGTCACTACCTGCGTCACTGAACTTGCGACACAAACACAACAGAGCCGCTAGATTTAAATCAGCACAGCCAGCGAAGGATCGAACGCAACTGTTTTGAACTGTTTTGTTTCGTTGTCTGTTGAGGAAGTACAGACGTTCCTCTCGTTGATAGCAGAGGAGCGGATCCAGCAAGAGCTTGATGGGGTGACGCGGAATGAAAAAGTTGTTCAGGAGTCGTGGCAGTAGAGGAGGCGCAACTAACGACATGTGAATAATCCCGCCCACTCTAAAGCGATTCTAAACTGCAGTGGAAATGCAAACTGAGCCGTGGCGTGCTGTACTGAGCCGTGCCGAGCTGTATCACGCAGTGGAAAAGCACCATAAGATCTTCTCCACATTGAGCTTCTATATTTCTCTAATATTTTGAATGAATAACACAGCAGCGGTGCTTCTCATGGGCTAGACTAACAAAACAAAATGCAACAACGTCACTTACATCATTATCACTGCATCTCGCATGACGCTCCCTGACGCACTCCTAACATTCAAATGCAAATGTTTATTTTAAATTCGACTAATATTAATTTTTTTATTCACAATCTCCTCATCACAGGCAGGCACAGCACTCAATTCAGCATGTTTTCGTGTTTGTGTGTGCTGTCTGCGTCATAGCACATGCCTATATCGTGCACTATATCGAACATTTTTTATATCGTTATCGAAGAAGGCGTACCGTTGATAAATATCGATACCATTTTATCGCCCAGGCCTACTACAAGCTAAAGCTATGCTGCCAATTTGTACATGGTTTAGAATTTTTTTTTGCATGAAGGTCCACCCTTAAACCTTAAAAAAAAATAAAAAAAAATAAAAAAAAGATGGACGGCACATCTCCTCTTACTTCCACTATTGAAAAGTGAAGCCAAAACATCTGAGAATGGCCGCTGTCATCTTACGCCAATGACGTCATTTGGAGCGCAAGTCTGCGCAGTAGTGATTGTAGGCTGGAGCTGCATTATCAAAGTCCCACCCAAACTCCCATAGACCCAATTGCATGCTGCATGATAAGAACTACCTAAAACAACAGAACAACATTTTTTTTTTTTGACTCGCGTCCCATTCGATTACGTAGAGAAGGCGGGAATTATGACCTATACTGCAGCCAGCCACTAGATGGCGATCAAAACACAAATAAGATCAACTACAAGCTAAAGCTATGCTGCCAATTTGTACATGGTTTAGAATTTTTTTTTGCATGAAGGTCCACCCTTAAACCTTAAAAAAAAATAAAAAAAAATAAAAAAAAGATGGACGGCACATCTCCTCTTACTTCCACTATTGAAAAGTGAAGCCAAAACATCTGAGAATGGCCGCTGTCATCTTACGCCAATGACGTCATTTGGAGCGCAAGTCTGCGCAGTAGTGATTGTAGGCTGGAGCTGCATTATCAAAGTCCCACCCAAACTCCCATAGACCCAATTGCATGCTGCATGATAAGAACTACCTAAAACAACAGAAACCATGTTTGGGAAAAATTTAATTGAAGTGAAATTAGAATTTTTTTTTTTTGACTCGCGTCCCATTCGATTACGTAGAGAAGGCGGGAATTATGACCTATACTGCAGCCAGCCACTAGATGGCGATCAAAACACAAATAAGATCAGACAAATGTATACAAATTTCTCACCAATCTGCTAAAATGTAAAATAGTTATGAATTGTCATGTGAAGGTGTTGATCAAAACACTCCAACTGCTATACGTAGAAGCTTTTTAGAGAGCGATATCTTTTTAAATATGTAACAATTGGATGATATAATTTAATTTAGTGGACGGTATAATTTTTGTAATCAGAGCAGTATTTATCTACTGCGTTCAGTAATTCCATTCAATTTGAATGAATAAATTAAAATTTTGTAAAACTAGAAAGCACCTAACTAAAGTAACATAACTAAAAATAGTGAACAGCAGCATTTAACTCAACATTTTGGTACAAAAGAAAAGAAAATAGAGCAACTCAAATCAGTGAATGACAACCAGTAAATAGCTAGATGACGCAAGTCTTTGTACTACTGATTGCTAGTAGGCGTTCATAATTGACTGTAACTCTATCAGTTAGTGAATCACATTTGCACTCCCATTGGTGGTCACCACACCACATCACTGCTCATTTGCATACATACAGTATTCATAACTTTGTTTTAAAACTTGTGGTCAACTCGCCAGCTCTCATTCAACTGAATGACTTCAATTGCTTTGTGGGGGCAATCGTTGTCAGTGTGAACACCCTCAACAGACTTATTCACATGCTTTCTATATTTGTTATTTCATTAACAATGGGTGTGTCATCCTTTGTTTAAATTGCCCATTAGAACAACCCATTTAGATCTGCCTTTCATTAACCGCAGAGCCTTTCTGCATTCATCACTACGCGACACTCCACCATCTACAAAACCATTAGTTTATTTGCTTGGCAAGTCAGTATGTATCTTCATTCCCTTAAAATGACTGGGATTGAAATGACTGGAGGTTTTCTTCATGCTGGATTGCTTTCAGTCTTGCATCATTTACTTATGTTCTTTGGACTGAAGGGACTTCAAAGACTGTAATATTCATGCCATAAATGGAAATCCCTCATTATGGCCTTTCATATTACTTGGCCATCGTTTATCACACTCTGTTTTCTGTCAGAGAAATCTGTATGAATCAAAACATCAATGCACTATATATTGCAAAGCATGAAGCATTTGTTGTTGATTTTCATTTTTCCACAGTTAATCCAAATCGCTTTTATAAACTAAGATAGATGCATCCTCCCTTACGGTCAGTGCCGGTCACCTAGTTCATTTATTTTCCGTTAGCCATCACAAGAATTATAATTAGCTCTGTATTTCTGCAACAAGAGAGCTTGATCTTTGATGTTGTTTCTACATCATTGCACAGACAGAGAACTTTTCAGGATTTTTTTTTTTTTTTGAGAATGTTGTGGAAGCACCATCTTCAATTTGTCTGATGTAACCAGAAATGGATCTTTCTAAAGATGTTCTTGAAATAACACTCTAAGAATTTTAGTTCTGGAGCTCCGAAAACATATTAGGGTCAGTCAGTTCTCCCATGGTAGAAAATCCTGTTTCCCTGTACTAGCTCTGCATGTCTTCAGCTGTGATGTCTTCATACTGTAGTTCATATGACATTTCTGTCATCATTTACTCACCCTCATAACCAGTTTGTCTTGTTTCTTCTGTGGAAAGCAAAATAATATATTTTGAAGAAGTGTGTCAGTGACTTTCATTGTACTGTATGCAAAAACAGAAACAAAGAGGTCTTCAAAAGTTCTTCAAAATATTTTCTTCTGTGATCCACAGAAGTTACAGGTTTGAAATTGCATGACAGAATTTTAATTTTTGGGTGAACTATCCCACTAAGTATTAAGGTCTGAAAATTAGCTAATATCTCACATAATTGTCATTTTCACAGTACTCTAATGGATCTTCTTCATGCAAACAGATGATATTTTGTTTTGCCTTTAATGTTGTTCACGTGCCTATGGGACTGACCTCTGCATAGAGAGCAAACACTGATTATTGTGCTGCACAATACCGCTTCGACGTGTTGTGAAGCAGCACTAGCCATTAATTATAAAGATGGAGTGTATGAGGTGCATATATTTGCATCTTTAATGCCGTGGCTACCTTTTTTTTAATACATGTAATTTGATGGATTGTTAAACGTACACGCAGACCTTGGTTACAGTGAAGTTCATTCAAAAATGGCGAAAAAGATTTATATGTTTAGCAAGGAACCAATTCTGTTGCTCACGGAAAGCCATGAGGGTATCATAACACATCATCATGTTTTGAATCACCTCACACAACATTGAGCTAAAAAAAAATTCCTTTGTTTTAGTTATCTGGTGAAAAGAAACAAAACCGAAAACAACACACACAAAAAAGACTCACTACATTTTCTCATTCAGCAGCATTTGGCTGTGTAATAGGATACTCCACTTTTCTTTAATCTTTCTGAATCCACAATGAGATTCCCTCTCTCGTACTGCCTTTTGAGTACCGGCATTAGCTGAGGGCTTTGTCACTGTGGGATTGTGGGAAATTATATGCTTTGAATTCGAAGCAGGTGCTTTAGATTTTAATAAAAGGTCGGAGGAGGATAAATACATTGTGGTCAATAGTTAGGTTAAAGGTTGTGGCTGTCGAGTAACAGTTGGAGTGATTGCTTGTTTTAAATTCTCCGGTCACAATGGTTCTCCTATCATAATGGTTAAATGTGCAGGTTTGCAGCTGCGGGGCGTCCCACAGGGCCGCTAAATCCCCCTGCCTGTACTTAGACTGAGCTGAGCATCTCTCAGAATATCCTCAATGCTCTGCCTGTCTCCTGGGGAGCAATCAACTGCGACTAGCCCATAATCTCATAAAGAGTGAGTGAGAGAGAGTGCTTCAAACTCAGCGTCATATTATGAAAATCTTCACCTGTGGTTTTTGGCATGGAGTCTCGCAGCGGACTACACGTTGTCATTCAGTGCTTTCAGCGCTGTGAGAACAGAGTTCACTAGATAAATTATGTATGAGTTATGAACATCATCTGAGAGACGAGTTGTACTTTTGAAGGAGATGTCTTGATCGTGTACTCCTAAACATTAAAGATGCTGTCCAGGTCCTACGGAGCTCTGCTCTGACTTTACCGCATCTGCTCCGGTTTGCCGTCTTTAGTATAGAGATAGAATTGTTGCTTAATTCCAAATAAATAGATTACGATCCATAAATTAATGTAAAGAGATTGACAAACATTAAACATATTGACAAATAAATAGAATGAGATCCACAAATAAATCTTAAAGTTTCACAAACATGAATTCAATTCACAAATTAAAAAAAACATTCACAAATATATATTTATGTCACAACCACAACTTTGCCTGGCATTTATTTGTGAATCGCGTCCTGTGCATTTGTAGATAGCTGCACACATTTGTGAATCGCGTCCTGTGCATTTGCGAATTGTGAAACATTTCTTGCGTCAAGACGTTCTGACAATTCACAAATTCGTGGACTCCACCCACCGTCTACTCAAGCCAATCAGATAACAGCCACATTTCGCTGACCAATCGAAGCACGATCTCGCTATAGCCAATCACGTTTTGCTTTACAATCAGGGCGGACTTGTCCTGAGATAACTTCATTCATCTGCATTGGCTCAAATATGAGCCAATTTTTTAGCAAATTGAGCAAAAAAAAGCCAGAGAAACAGTGTGTGTGATGAAGTGTAGTAGGTTAGACTAGTGCGTGTGCGCATTTACAGTGCTTTTTCACTGTATGATTCAGTTTATTAAAATACATTTCTAATGATCACAAAATTCAAGAAATGGGAGCAGAAAATTAATAAATTTATATAATTTAATATAGCTTATATAAATATCATTTATATATCAATGTCGTTTCTTTTCTCCAAAAATCAACATAATTTCAAATGTTAATTAAGAGACTTAAGTTTTAGACACCATATGGCCTGTTTTTGCTCTATTTCAACAACAAAAATAACTCCAAACAAAACCACAGGACTGTTTTGCGTCTCTGAGCAACATGACGGTGTTTAGTTTCTGAATGAATCAACCGTTTAAATGATTCGGATCAATCGCAATGACTCGCTTTTTAACAGTGACTTGCTGCCACCTACTGGTGGTTTAATTTTCACATTTAAAGTATCTTTTCATTTTTTTAAAATAATTTCAAATGTCAGTATTCAACGTTTTTTGTTTAAAATATCAAAACATTATCTATGCATTTGTAACTGCAGGTTAAAGCATCCCATGTCCCTCTGAGCTGCATTAAACAGTGTGACCTCTAAATGCCACTTCAGATGCAGCTTCTGTGTTTCCTCTGCATTGCAAAGGTTAATTTTGTTGATATTTATACCATTTGTTTGGTAACAGCCCAAATGTCTCTTATTCTAATTGACAAATGATATGCAAGAATTAGACTCAAAAAGATGATGCACACTTTAAGAAAAAATTGCTTTATAAATGTAAAAAATGCTTATAAAATGTAAAAAAAAATATATATTTAAGTTTATTATTAGATAAATTACTATTACTGCTGTGAACTGACCACCACATAATGTCAAAAACTTAATACATCGTTAGATCCACATAGCAGCTTGACTGAAAAACTGGGAAATGCTGTTGGCTGTTGTGTGACGGCAATTTAACCTATTACACAAACAGATGTTTATTATGAGGTTAAGTTCAGTTATTTATTAGTCAGTTACTTGTTGACGCTTTTATTTCCATATTGAATAGGGGTGCTCCGATTGATCGGCTACCGATCACTGTCGGCCAATAATCACGTTGGGATGTATGATCGGCGGTCTCTAAAAAGGCTGATCTCAAAAAAACGATCTCAAGCTGATGATGCTGCCATGAAAGGTTTGGCACGACATGCAGCGTCACCGCCTCAGTCTCTGTCCAGTGTGGGTAAAATAATTATAATGCTGAAGGTGAGGTACTCTGCACGCTGCACAGTTGACACAGGAATGGTCACTTGCACAATCGAGGCAGTGTCACATCATCACTGAAGTTTATAAATTGCATTACTTTTTAATTCTTGCCAGTGTTTAACCATTCAGTGCTCGCACGCTCTCCTGGAGACCGTGTGCTCGTGCACACTCGCAGCGCACACAAATAATGCCAGGTTCACATTACTCCGTTTGCAGTGCATATGTGGTGCATATTTTTTCCGCACTCATGTTAACGGATTAATAAAGCATGCACACTGCAGACGGTTGCGGTCCGGCAGTGCATTCGAGCGGTGTGTCTGCAGCAGTGCACAGATCGTTTCTGCACCGAGTCTGTTGCTGCACTGCAAGCGCTGAATTAAAGTAACAGCGCATTGTTTGCAGTACATATTAACATGGATTGACATGAAAATGTAGTAATTACACCGTAAATGCATATTATTAAAGTCTACTGTGTTTGACGAGTCCGCCCTGATTGTAAAGCAAAACGTGATTGGCTATAGCGAGATCGTGCTACGATTGGTCAGCAAAATGTGGCTGTTATCTGATTGGTTTGAGTAGACAGTGGGTGGAGTCCACGTATGTGTGAATTGTCAGAACGTCTTGACGCAAGAAATGTTTCACAATTCGCAAATGCACAGGACGCGATTCCCAAATGCGTGCAGCTATCTACAAATGCATAGGACTCGATTCACAAATAAATGCCAGGCAAAGTTGTGGTTGTGACATAAATATATATTTGTGAATGTTTTTTATTTGCAAATCTCATTTTATTTATTTGTGAATTTAATTCATGTTTGTGAAAAATTCAAGATTTATTTGTGGATCACATTCTATTTATTTGTGGATCATAATCCATTTATTTGGAATTAAGCAACAATTCTATCTCCATACTTTAGCCTTGTTCTCCTGCGCCCCGAAGTAGTAATAACTCTTCCGCGAGCAGTAGTTGCTGTCGGTGACAGGATGGAAAGCTTGCCAGATTCAACCTCAGGCCTGGGTTATGGGAGGTCGTCCAACAGACGGTTTTCTATGGCATATTTCCATAGGACCTCCACAAAAAAACTGATTCTTTGATGAAAAGGTTAACGAAGAGTAGAACGGTAGTGTATATGGATAATATAACATATAAAATATTTGAAATCTCAATAAAATAAAAAAATAAAATAAATGTTTTTTATTTTTTATTTTATTGAGACTAAAATATAAAATATAATTTAAAAAAAAAAAATCAGCTCGTCTTCCAACCACCTGTCATATAGAGATAACTTTTCATGATCCAGTGAGTCAAATATTTTTAACTCTTTGTCCTACATTCAGCCCAATTCTTAAAGAAAAACAATTGATTTCCACATCAGTTATTTTTAGATTGAGATGTTTTGAAACGCATTAAACACTGTCTGCTGAACCCTCATTAGACTTAATTATCTTCATTCCATAGTTTGAGATTGAATCAGCAAAGCCATGATTAATCATCAACTTGTCCCTTTATGTGCCACAATCTGTGTCTTTTCACATGCTAACAAATTTAACACATGCCACAGGCACTATTAATCTATTCACCCTTTTCTTGCTTGGACCTCTTGCTCAGAGCATGGCTCTTTTTCCTTCATGAATCGGAATGCTAAAGACTTTACCCCATAGTTCAGCAAAGGTGTCTCATATAGGATTTCCGGCAGGCTGCCTGACCCCATTAGGTTTCGTTTCTGGTGCCTAAGCTCACAAGGGAACACTAGCCACATTGATGCATGCAGCGTGCATTGACTTATTGTCTCTGAGACTCCAGAGATTAACTTCTTAGGCCAACACGCCTGAGGAGGGGGTCTTATCTGAACCGTGAGAAAACTGGAAGCCATTGTTGGCTTCTTTATGTCTGCGGTTAAATGTCTTTTTTTGTGGCTTTTACAGTTATTTATCTGCACAGGACTCTGCGATTCTTCTGAAGCACTAAAAAAACCGAAGTGGGCAGGACCACAATGTGTATTTAATTTATTGAATGTGAAATTTCTCCAGACCTTGCAGTGAATTATTAACTTATAGCAGTCTGTTGTCTGGAGATCATCTGATCTGTGATGTGGGTTATACATCTGGACGTTTAGTGGACTTGATAGCTGAATGCTTCATTTTTGATGGCAAATGCCAAATATTGTTTTTGTCCTTGAATCCTAATGCCCTAAAAATAAAATGATTTTGTTGTCTGTCTTGTGTATAGTTTATCTTAAAGAACTGAGAAGGTGTTGGTAATACTATCGTGTTAGTCCTGGATATTGTACCATTTATCAAGATGAAAAACCTCTAGTTGTCGGCAAGATGAAGAAAATAGCAATCTACTTCCTGCTCTTAAGGAAGACATTGGCTTTCTTCAAATGTAAACCTATCTGTATATAGGAAAGGGCATAAAATAGCTTATTAGACCGCATTACTGTCATCCGTTGCTCACAGGTCTGGGTTTCATGTTCTTAACACAAGGTAATGATTTTCTGTGCATTGGCCTTGGATATAAAAGCTTTCCAAATCACAGGCCTGCCATAAATTCCAGGTTTGCACATCTCATGTTGCTTAGGAATTGAATCGATACTAATACAGTTAGCTACTATTCTAAGAAATGTCCATTTATCTCTGTCAGTAAGATATAACTTGCCGTCAATGTGTGTATTTAGTGATTCTGGGTATTGTTTGATACACAGTGGTGGTTAAGCATGGGAAATTACAAGCAAAAAACATTTTTGAGGGACATAAAAAGTTTATAGATCATAT
Organism: Sinocyclocheilus grahami; assembly: GCF_001515645.1. NCBI lineage: Eukaryota > Metazoa > Chordata > Actinopteri > Cypriniformes > Cyprinidae > Sinocyclocheilus > Sinocyclocheilus grahami. The sequence goes on along the minus strand of NW_015505484.1, from coordinate 461,753 downwards.
ATTTTCAAAAGGGCATATAGTAGTGTATGTTTTTACATTATTAGTAGCTTGCCAGATTTTTAGTGTTAAACCCTAAAAATATGATGTGACAAAAATACGATGATTAATGTCTAAAAATGAGAAATGTTGCATTCTTGTCTCCAATTATTAAACTAAAATCAGTTCTTCAAGCATAATAATCAGCATATATGTACATTTTTATATAACAATTTTGAAAACAAACACCATTCTTATCTATTGTCATTTTTGTTCATTTGATAAGCCAAGTTATAATTATAATTCATTTGACAGAGTATGACACAAGTTACAACTCCTCGCATGAACTTTTATCACGTTCTAATTTGTGAACGTTACACCGAATGATTTGCATATTTTGCATATACAAAAAGAACACGTCATTTAAAATAGTTTGACACTTTATTACTGCACTCTACTGCAGTATTTTTAATCCTTAATTGCTTTCCTTTTTCCATAAGAATACAATTTTTTTTTCTCCTTATACTTTCTAGTTCTTTCAGTACTTGACATCTTTAAAGTGTCACTGCAGGAAAAAAGAGGCTTGATGAGAGACGGTGTATATGCACTGTATATAGCGTCTGAGTGATGAGCAGAAGACGTGTTTTCACTCTGTACTGCCATTTATGGTTGGAAGAGCCTGTCTGAGACGCAAGCTCATTAATAACGAGTGAAAACACATTGCTAGATTTAAACTTGAATGCAGAAAGTGGATCATTAAACAGTCTGCAGAACTACAGGTGTATGTTCGGTCAATGCCAAATTGCTCTATTCACCATCCACTGGTGGGAAATTATGTATTGTACCTTGCTGTAGTGGAACATTCATATTTTTTGTGCCTTTGTGTTGATCTCAAGGGTTTTTGTGTCCTTTGGGAGTTTTATTTGATACCCGTTTTAAAATCAACGTTTTCTATTTTAATATATTTTAAAATGTTATTTATTCCTGTCATGCAAAGCTGAATTTTCAGCAGTCATTTCCCCAGTCTTCAGTGTCACAAAATCCTTTAGAAATCATTCTAATATGCACATTTGGTGCTCAAAAGACATTTTTTTTTATTCTTCTATATTGTTATCACTTGTCGATGAAATATTACAGTGATGCTTTTTTTTCCCGGGATTCTTTGATAAATAGAAATGTCTATACTGTCAATTTAGAAAAACTTAATGCCTCCTTGCTAAATAATATTATTAATTTCTTTCAAAATTCGAAAATCTTGCTGACCCCAAACCTCTGAATTATGGTGTATATGTATAACGTGAATAAAAAATTACAGTAAACGAGAAAGTTAGGAAAAATACCATCATCATGTCATGTTTTCCCTAATTATTATTTTTGTCACTTTTGGCCTTTTAGTTTCTATAGATGTTAGTGTTCTCACTTTTGACGTCAGTCTCAGTGTCTCTCTTTGTCATTGCATGTTTCCCACTTCTTTCTTTCTGCATGGCTGGAAACTTGACGTGAAGAAGGAATTCAGTAGTGCCAGCTGCCAAACCCTTAAATGCCCTCCATTCCAGACAGCTGCCTCTAACCCACTGACTCTTCTGATGCCCTCAAAATCTCTCCTCTGCATTCATATCTGTCTCCATAATATCACATCAGACTGACAGAACCACCAACCTGAACATCAAACACAGTGGAGGAGAGTATTATTAAATTTGATGACTGCACGCGTTGACAACCCGCTCTAGTCCTTTTGAATTGAAAAGTCTTTCCTGGAAAATATTACAAGTGGAGCTGGTACTGGAATTTTAAATTAACCCTCAGCATTTAGCTGAGCCATTTCGAAAAAAATACCTCAAGATTTCATGTCCTCAATTCCAGACATCAAAAGCATGTTTTCTAGACATCACGCAGAGAAATAGTGTGTCAAATGGCATTTCAGAGCGGCTATTATTCCATCGCTCCACCTCCTTCCTACATGGTTCACAATGGAACCTGAAAGGTCACGTCCCCCCTGTATTTCTGTACATTAAAATGAAGTGTCATGCGGTACGATCGCAGACTAGATAGCTGCGGGTTTGTTTTGTCGAAATTTGCCACGATGTTGAAAAGCGGGCTTTAGGCCATCAGGGAGATGGGGAACTTGTCAATGGAAGCTCTTCCCTGCTGTGAACCCTGTCAGTATTTTGACACTTTGTTGCAATATTCAGATATCTCGCAATGCAACAGTCTCGCCTCTGTCAGCGACCATAGATTTGTTTTGCAAGTTTTCCCACATAAATAGCACTGTATTTGACAAGAAAATGTCTAATTACGTCCCCCCCCCCCCACTAAGGGTGTTCGAATATTAGTTGAATATCAAACTCAGTCTAGACGTCTGTGAGTGACTGTGGTGTAGGGAGACATTATTGCATCACTGAACAATGCTTTTTTGCAAAACGCCCCACTCTTTTATTTTTGCTATCATTTCAAAGTGGAGTCATTTTGACAACTTTTAAAAAAGGTAAAATGATAGCCTGCCATTTGCAAGAACACTGCGTGTAGGAGTCTGCCTGCCAACATTAGGATTTTGTTTGTGGTTTCCCGCAGTTCAGTGTGTGAAACCCTTTGATTCGTATGAAATGGGTCCTTTTTATTTTGTAGTTTTTGTTTTGCATCTCCTAATACATGCTAATTGATTTTTTTAAAGGGGCATTTCACACTAAAAAGGAAAATTGTCATCATAATTCACCCTCAAGTTGGTCCATCAAAGTTTTTGTCCATACAATGAAAGTCACTGGAGTCCAAATAACATTGGACCCCATTCACTTTCACTTTATGGACCGTGTTTTTAACAGTGGTTTTTTTTTTTTGTCATCTAAAACTAAAATTACAAATATTTTTTTATTAAAAATAGCCACTTTATTGAAATAAAGTAAAAAATATTAATGGAAAAACATACAAAAGGAATGTTGTCTTGAGTAATTGAAATACAATAAGCTGAAGTTGACTAAAAATGAACTAAAATGGAAAAAAGCTAAACATAAAAGCGAATAAAAATTACAAAGCGCATCATAAAACTGCCTAAACTAAAACAAATGAAAACAGAAAAAATTTAAATAGCAAGAAAAATAAATACTATTATAGCAATTAGACAATTCTAAAAAAAAAAAACACTGGGGAAAATGTGTTTTTTATATATATATATTTTCTTTCTCAATTCACGGCCTCGCCCTACTGCACCGGGGCGTGTTGACGGCGGAACGTCCTTCCTTAGGAACTGAACGGGATTACATGCCTGCCAGTGTCGACAGGTCTCGCATCAGCGGTAAACTGTTTCCTAATGAGATGCTAATTACAGCCTGATAAGGTCAAAGCCGCTAGGTCTCGTCGTTATTTGCGAAATATTCAGCATTTCAGTTCACTGTGTAGTTGGAAATAAATGAGAATATTAATATGGGCATTGAAGGGTATGATTTGCTCAAGGTGAGCTCAGCCTTTGACAGGACCGGCATACCAAATTACGCTCATAAAAATGCTCTGGTCGCACTCGACACAATAGCTGTTGACAAGCTGACAAATTAGATCTTTAAATTGTAGGCTTTCTTTGAATAAACAATTTTTGGAGTCATATATCATTGTAATGCCCGCACAATTGTTTTACCCTTTTGGCAGTCTGTCTTGAATTAACATTGTGTCTGAAAGACACTGTACGAAATGTGCTATATAAATAAACTTGCCTTGCCTATTCAAAGTTTCCAGGACGACCAGAGAAATTTGTCTAGATGTCGTTGCTGAATTAAAAAGTGTGTTAGTTTTGGAATAAAGAGACGGAGTCTGACATTTAGATGGTGCTGTGAAGCAATGATAGCTATTTGCAGTTGAATAAGTTCCAGGTTGCCGTCTGTGAACAATTGTTTTCAATGAAGCGTAGCCTCGTTTTGACCCTAAGTGGTTGGGCCAACCAAAATTTGGGTCTATTAGCTGACGCCATTGGAAAGTACTCATCATGGACTCCTATGACAAAATTGTAATCAAATATATATTGAATATATCATAATTGTAAGGAATGGTAATGTGCAGTATTTTTTCTTCTGTATTTGCTTTACATGCATATATACAAAAAAGAAGCAGCTCACGCTATGAATGCCGTATTGTATTAGTTATACATTACAGGGATAGTTCACCCGAAATGTATAATGTTATTTTTTATGTCAATCCAAATCTGAAGACTTTCTTTGTTCTGTTGAACACATGTGAAGTTACTTTGAAAAAATGTAACATTGAATATTAATAATGTTGATTTTTTTTTTCTTTTTTGTAGATACAATGAATGTCAGCGGGGTCCAAATTTGTTTTGAATGCCATTGATTTTCATTGTATGGACGAAAACAATGAAAATATTCATAAAGAAAATATTAATAAAATATAATGTTAATAAAAAAAATCAAATATTAAAATATTCATATCTGCTTTAGGGTTCTGCAGAAAGACAGTGAGTAAATGAAAGAATTTAAAATTTTTGTGTTAACAATCCTTTAAATTACTTTGGATGTTAACAGTTTTTTTTTTTTTTTTTAAAAAAAAATTAATAAATGTAACGCAATGTGGTCTCACTTGATGTCACAATGCAATTCCTTCTAAACCTCACCAGACTAGGAAACCTCTCATTTCCTTTGGCCTGCATACTGTTGCAAGCCTGGAAAATCGCATGCAAGTGCTGTTGAGCATCTTTTTCTTTTTTTTTCTTTTTTTCTCCTCCCCCCTTTCCATCCCTCCTTCCTTTTTTCCTCTGTTGGCTTAATGTGTTAAAAATCGAGAGACTTTGGCACTGTTTTGACAGGCCGACAAGTGAAATCCCGTCGGCGGAGAAGATAAAAGGAGTCTGGTGTCCAGCGCTTACAGAGGAGGCGCAGATAAGCTTGTTTCTGAGCACTTTAACTTACAGTCGTGGTGTGGGAGAAAAAAGGAGACACATTGAGCTTCTTGTGCTGAGTTTCAGGCCAAGCCTGGGAGGGTACCATCTCTGGCAGCGCTTCATTTTTGCACCATTGCATCCTAGGTTGTGCATGAGAGAGTTTGTGGGAGAGAGTGCGCCAATGTGAAAATCAAATAGGAATCCAGACCTCTAGTCTTCCTCCCGAGCCCTGACAGCGCTCTGCGGGGCAGTCTCTCAACTCACACATCAAAAGCACTCCAACCAGACGGAAATGACTGAAGCAATTTCTGTTGCGAGAAAATTACACAAGGAGGACGAAATGTTTACTCAAACGTGGAATAGAATAGAGATGAAATTAAGCCAAATGACTCATCATACCTGTTTCAGGAACTGAAAGGCAGGGCTTTATGGATCTCTATGTCTTAGCTCGTTGCACTGTATCTTAAGATGTTGTTATTTACATTGTTAGATTTTTTGTTTTATTTAGTGTTTTATTTTATTAATTTTTTATTTGTATTAAATTTTTTTTTAGTAGATGGACTATGTAAACATGCACTATTTGGATGTCTTAGCATGTTGCACCGTATCTTAAGATGTCATCAAAAAAATTGATACATTTTTTTTTTTTTACATTTTATTTTATCATTTTATTTTATTTATTTATAATTTTTTTTGGGACTATGCAGACGTGCACTATATGGATGTCTTTGATTAACATGCTAAATTTGGTCAAACTGTTTGAAGATTGGTCCGGCTGCATTTAAAAGGAATTAGTTGCACTAAAATGTATTTAAATATTTTTTTTTCACAGCATCAGCCATAACTGTCTAGAAAAGATGAATAGAGAAGATCAGCCTGTTGTAGGGTCTGTGAAAAAGGAAATATCTTCAGTAATATATTGATGGAATGTCAGATTTATTGATGCAAGTTAATGAAATGTTTTTTGATGTGTTTTTAAAATGATCAATAAATAATACTGGATATTTTGGATATTGTATATTTTTAATGTTGGATATTTTAAGGTGTCCATATGCACTTTTTGGAACTGTTACTTTTTATTTGTAGTATTAGTAATTTTCTTGCAAGATGTTTTTTTTGGGTTGTTTGTGTTGGTCTAGTATGTAAACATGCACTATATGGATGTCTTAGCTTGTTGCACTGCATCTTAAAGGGTTAGTTCACCCCAAAAAATTTTAATTAGCCTGTGTTTTACTCACTAATGATGGGATTCTCATTTCCACTGCATTCACAAACCTTGTATGCGTAGAGAATATAAACCTCTTATTCATGCAGTATTCAAAAGCATACTTGGCTCTGTGATAATAATTGCACATTCAATTATTTAAAGGTCTCTGAAAATGTACTTGTGTCTCTGGGAGAACAGAACCAATCTTGATATTTCATTGAAAGAATGCACCCCATCAATAAGCATGAAAGTCTACTGCAGGTCAGTGTAATTAGATGGATTTTATATGTGTGTGTTATACTTCTTGCCTAAGGTTGTGGTCTACCACTTAGGCTAATTGAAAACTGATTTGAAATCGAACAGGAAGATGGGTGAAGCCAAATCAGCTGGGTTTGGTGCAAGGACGAGATCCGCTGATGTTCTGAACGGCTGCCATATGGGGGCACCATTTTGGAGTCACTTTAGCCTTGGGCTCCATCAAGCCATCTTGTGTTTACGCCAACTTTAGCAGTCGTCACACGGCTCCGGGGGGTGAATAAAGGCCTCCTGTAGCGAAGCCATGCATTTTTATAAGATAAATATCCATATTTCAAATGTAATAAGCACTTTTTTCAAATGTAACTGAGAGCACTTCCAGTATTCTGTCATATGTGGAAGGCGTTCTGGCGGATGACGTAAGACGTCGACGTTGTGTGATAAGTGACGAGCGCGGAGAGAGAACAAAACAAAACGCCGGTCATGGATTAGAAGCACAAAATGAGGATTTGTAAAGAAAAATGTCAGAGGATTTTGATATCCAAATCAGCTGGGTTTGGTGCAAGGACGAGATCCGCTGATGTTCTGAACGGCTGCCATATGGGGGCACCATTTTGGAGTCACTTTAGCCTTGGGCTCCATCAAGCCATCTTGTGTTTACGCCAACTTTAGCAGTCGTCATAGTAACCGTGGCAGAACATAATTTGGTTCTCTTTTTATCACATTTTCTTTCACAGCTTCAGTCTGAGTTTAATGTCCTTTAATGCTCCTTGAGGAACACCGCTAATTCAACTTAGTTAACCAGACAGAAATGCAAGCCCGTCAGTAGCTTTGTTTCTCAGCTGGTGGATTGTGACTCATTAGCATTTCCATCAAAGTGTCATTCCATCACATTTTTAACCTATCCATTGTGAATTCTGTGGAGGAAAGGACATTTCTGAACATTTTGGGAATAAAATGTAAATGTTTGACTTGATAAAGCTAATTTTATAGCATTTTTTGTGTCCCCCATTGAAAGGCTTGGATGGGCCAGGACAATGAGTAAAACACAGGCTAATTTTCATTTTTGGGTGAACTAACCCTTTAAGATGTCGTCAAATTTTTTTTTTTTTTTACATTTTATTTTGTATTTTATTTTATTCATTTATTCTTTTTATAATTTTTTGTTGTTGTTGGACTGTGTAAACATGCACTATATGGATGTCTTAGCTCGTTGCACTGTATCTTAAGATGTTGTTATTTACATTGTTAGATTTTTTGTTTTATTTAGTGTTTTATTTTATTAATTTTTTATTTGTATTAAATTGGAAATGACAGCACAACTGCGGGACAGCCTTTTTTCTTTTTTTTTTTACAAAATAAGTAAAATGTTTTTTAATTCACAAAAATATATAACAAAATTTTTATATAATGTAATATATTTTAAATAATACTAAAACACCATTTTGTACACTCAAACAATCATAAAGTCTTTGAATATGTGGCATTTGACAAGTAGCTTGAATAAATGATTATGATGGCATGGAAAACAATGAAGAATCTATTAACCACACATACTTCTCACTCTTACAACAGACCTTTGATACCATTTTAAAGACTTTGTCCATTCTCATGGTACCCACTGCTTGGCGAAAGGAAAAAAGCATGTGGTTCCACACAGATTGGAGCAGTGCTCTGTAATAAGGGGCCCATTCAGATGCCAGCTTTGCCGTCGTGCCTCTCTGCTCTCATTAAGTGACCTGTCAGTCAAGGCACCGCAGGAAATCCACGTCGGCGTGGGATCTCTCGCTCGCCCCTCATATCGCTGGCGGGAACGACACTCAGCATCATGAAGTGGGAAGCGAAATTAATGAATCGCAAACGTCTTTGAATTATAATGTTTAAAAGGGGTGGCCCTCTCTAATAAATCTTATGCTTCTGTGGCGGCAGGTAATTGAACCTCCCCTGGCCCCATTACCTGAGGTCGCATGAATATGAGGGCATGAATATGGATCAAATTGGAGAAATGGTTGCAGTGTGTGCTCATCTAACTGACAGGCGAGGATGGGGTCTTTAGATGCCGCCCTTGACCTGCATTTGCATTCTCATTTGACAGAGTGCGACAGGCGAAGAAGGACGCTTGTGTTTTGAGTGCCGTGATTTCTGTCCATAATGAAGTGACTGATGTGTGTGGGTGTTTGTTCAAGTACAACCACCTTACTTTCTCCCAGGAGTTGATATTTATTAGTAAAAAAAATTTTCATTGTGAAGGTCATTCATATTTAAACTGAAAACTTTAAATGCCTTTTATGTACTGTATGAATATTGTGTTTTACTCTTGTTTTAGACCAGTATTAATTTCGTTGACGAATAATTTTCGTCGTCAACATTTTTTTCACTGACGGCAACATGACGATAATGAACTAAAACTCTTTTTGAATGACAAAAACTATGACAAAAATGTATTACTGACAGGCGAGGATGGTGTCTTTAGATGCCGCCCTTGACCTGCATTTGCATTCTCATTTGACAGAGTGCGACAGGCGAAGAAGGACGCTTGTGTTTTGAGTGCCGTGATTTCTGTCCATAATGAAGTGACTGATGTGTGTGGGTGTTTGTTCAAGTACAACCACCTTACTTTCTCCCAGGAGTTGATATTTATTAGTAACATTTTTTTTCATTGTGAAGGTCATTCATATTTAAACTGAAAACTTGAAATGCCTTTTATGTACTGTATGAATATTGTGTTTTACTCTTGTTTTAGACCAGCATTAATTTCGTTGACGAATAATTTTCGTCGTCAACATTTTTTTCACTGACGGCAACATGACGATAACGAACTAAAACTCTTTTTGAATGACAAAAACTATGACAAAAATGTATTGACATTTTCGTCAACAAAAGATGATTTGGGAAGAGATTCATTCAGAACGAATCTGCTGCATAGTTAGGATGGGATAGGAATTATACACAAAATGATGTTGAATTGTCCGTTTTGATGAATATTCACGTAAACACAATTGATTATGTCTTAAGTGAACATAAACAGTAGGGAGAACGTGTATCAGTACATTGCAGCTGTGCATTCGGTTTTAAAGGGATAGCAGCCTAATTTAGTTGCTATTGTCTGAGTTATTGATGTTAATCAAGCAACAACAGAAAGACAGAAAATCACTCACTGCTCTTGACTGAAAAACTTTAGGAGCCCTAAAGATTAATCTAAATTTTGCTCGAAAGAATGAAGAATATGGTAAACAAGTTGCTATAAAGAATGCATAATTAGCCTATTTAACCATTGGTATTTAATAAAAAAATAAGACCAATTGTTCTTGTTCTTTATGAGAAGTGGGTTTATTTAATTTTAACATAAAGGCATGTTGTGTGTCATCGCAGTTAAATCGGTGTCTCTCATGATAAAACCTTAATATCAAACCTATATGAGTTTGGAAATGCTTAATAAATGCATTACACTAACTAAACCCATTAGATTTTAGGCGACTAAATTTACTGTAGATTTAGTCGACTAAAATCGTATGATATTTAGTCGACTAAAAAAGACTGACTAAAACTAAATTAAAATTTGCTGTCAAAATTAACACTGTTTTAGACCCATACTTTTAGTTGTAAATAGGGCTGTGCGATTAATCGAAATCGTCATAAAATCGCGATTTGACCTCCCCCGACCTCCCGCAGTATGCGATCCGAACCAATCAGAATGCAGCGCGCCTAAATGGAGCACGAGAACAGAACAGACTGGGCGGGCATACAAACATAACGCCAGGTTTACACACTCCGTCTGTAGTGAGTATTTTTTCCGCGCCCATGTTAACGGATCAGAGCGTTAACATTAGCGTTTTATTAGTTTAAAATGATGGTGTCATTTCCATGGCCAAAAATGTTGCTACTAATTAGGTATTATCATAAACTAGCACACAAAGTATGTTTGAGGAACTATAAAACACATAAAATAAAAAAATAGAATGAGCTGTTTTATATTATTTTATTAAGTTTACATTCAGGGCCAAAAATACTCATAGTTGAGACAGTTATGAGGATAATGACCTGAGTTTATGATGGATAATGACCTTGTTTTTTTTCTTACCAAGCCTTTAAAGAAAGCAGCAGAGCTAAAATAGATTTTGTTTTAGGTAGTTGAGATCTGTTAGTCATTTTTCCTTTGTTAGTAAAGCCAGAAAAGGACAGTCCTCTTCACTTACATCTAATTTATTTTGAGCTAAAGTGGTTTCTTGACTTGTTTCATTTTCAGTTTATCAATACCTCACTGAACTATAGGTCTACCTTGAGATTGAGATCGTTTTTCGCTGAGATGTGTTGTTCAATGCCTTTGAATTCAGTTGCTGTGCTGCAGTGTAAGAATCTGTGTTTTTTTTCTCATTCTTGAAGCTAATAGATTCTCTAGGTCACTCTCAAGGTGAATTTCTGTTTATCTGCTTGAAGTACATCTACTCATTTGGAATTGGTGGAGGGATTTAACTCATGTGATTTACGAAGTGTGCATAGTGCAGGCAGTTGATGTAATGACAATGAGCCCAGGACACAATAGAAGGCTGAATACTTTCACAGTCAGTGTAAACCCTATGGATCCCATCTGCACAAAATAATAAATTACAGACAGATTTATAATGGTTTGCACTAATTGTGTATTTGTATTTGAGGTCTTTTCTAGTTCCAAGTGTTAATGTACTGTATATATTACACACTGCATACGGACCTTTCTGATAATGAACACATCCTTGAATGTGTCCTTAGCGAAGATAGAGTCATCATCTGATAGAAATGTAATTATTCCCTCATGATTTTTGTTCGCATCATTAGGCTCAGTATTAAGAGCTACTTAGCTTGAGTGTCTGCAAACAGTTTTGCTAACTAGTTGTTCATGCTTGGGGTACAGACAATATAGAGTGAATACTATGAATTCCCAATGCCTTTACTCTCTTGGATAAGGGCCAACTGTAGTTAGTGGTCAAATTAAAATGCTTTTTGTTTTGTTTAATAAAAACTTGTTTTTTTCATATGACATATTTGAAATGTATGGTTTCTTGAAGGACTAGTTAATCAAAAATTAATATTTCCTGACGACGTACTCACGGTCACACCATCCAAGATGCAGAGAATTTCTTCATCGGAACAGATTTGGAGAAATTTTGCATTACATCTCATGCTCACTAGTGAATCCTCTCCAATGAATGGGTGCCGTCAGAACGACAGTCCAAACAGCTGATAAAAACATTAAACGTATTTCACACCACTCCAGTCCATCTGGTTAAGTGAAGAACTCTGCAATTTGAAGTTAACAACATCTTAATGATGTATCTGTTTAAGTTAAAATACAAGTCCACTATCTCTAGTATTGCTTTTTCCAGTGAAAAAGCCGTCTCATCTGAATGAGGAGAGAAATAAACACGATGTATTTTTGCTTACAAACACAGCGGATTGACTGGAGTCGTGTGGATTACTGTGATGCTTTTATCAGCTGTTTGGACTTTCATTCTGACGGCACCCATTCACTAAGGAGGATCCATTGGTGAGCAAGTGATGAAATGCTGAATTTATCCAAATCTGTTCCGATTAAGAAAAAGAAAACTCATCTACATCTTGGATGGCCATTTTTTGGGGGGGTGAACTATTTCTTTAAAGGGACAGCTCACCCCAAAATTATACTTCTGCCATCATCTCAGCCTAATGGCTTACTTTCTTCTGTTGAACACAAAAGGGGAAATTCTAGGAAATTGGATAAAATAAATTATAATAATGGTCCATATGAGTTTTGTTTCATATTCCAAGTGTCCTTTTGTGTTCTGTAGAAGAAAAAATAACTATTTGAACTTCCTGTAGCTTTTTGTTTTTTTATGAACATCATTAGGATGTCAAATTGTAACATGATGTGGTATTTGTATTTCTTTTTTTTTTATATTTGTTAAGACATTTCTGCCTCTGTTCACAAAGCACACGCAGAACCACTATATTGTACCAGCAGATACTTGAGCCATAATTTCTAACATCAATGGCTGCTTTTTCCTCCACCCTGCAGAAACAATGGTAGAGATTAGAACGTCAGCAGGTTAAAAATAGCTCTGTGTAAAAGTGGTTTGCTGTAAGAACATATCCTCCACCACTGGGAGATGCGGCTAATGGAACACATGCTAAAGCCGTCATATTGGTGTTAATGTACTCTGTGTGTTCCGGTCTCCTTTGTTTGAGGATCCCGCAATCTTTCATGACATGCAGAGATATAGCCTTCAACAAATCATTACACACCACCTGTGCACATTGTCGGTCTAGTTTCATCCTGCTGCAACTACAATTTCACTAATATTTAATAAAACCGACACATCATGTACTCTGCTTTTACCTTTGTATTTTGTCTTTTCGAAGTATATTTAATCAGATTTGAATATTAAAATACCAAGCGTTTGCTTGGTTGTGTATATGTGATTGTTCCTCTGTATTTTTTTTGTTGCAGAATGGACTCATTATGTGTATTCACTGCAAAATAGTGCTGTCTGCCTATTTGTTGGTCAGATTTGCGGCCATTAGATATTTATACATTATTCAAAGTTGCACAGAACAGTGCTAAGCACATGAAAAACTCTTATGATATACACCACCATTTTAATTTGCTGCATCTTGGTTGCTGAGGAGATGAGATCATTTGAGGTGTTTATTTTAGGAAGATCATCCTGAAATAGATGACAAAATAAGACACGTAGACACAAATAAGGCAATAAGCACAGAGATCGTTTCATACCTGCCGAAATCAGACATGTTTAACATTTGTTAATTGATTCATTATTTAATCAGCATGCTAAAAGTTTTATTTTATTTTATTTTTTCAAAAACTTAGATTAAAAATTCTTATTAACCATATTTATTTTAGTTATCATTACTGGACACCACATACTGAAATGCAATGCAGCGCAATAGTGTAACATGTCAGAAATGTTAATTGTTGCTGTTTGAAATGTTTATTGTTGCATAATGAGTTTCACATACATACTACTAATTTTAAGAATTTGTGTGCAGTATGTAGTACTGTACGGCACAGTATTCAGTAAGCTTGTATTCCAGCTTTTGACAGTGAAAGCGATATGGCTCAATGGTTTCTGAGAGACAGCATGTCAAGCTGTTGGCTGTTTTTTTTTAATTGCTTCATAAGACTCGCTTCCAGTGCTCTTTGAAGGATTAGGTCACCCATTTTGTCATCATTTACTCACACTCATGTCATTCCAACTTCTTCCATGAAGCAGAAAAAAGAAGACTTCTGTTTTCCATAAAGAACTTTTTTTTTTTTCAAAGTTTTTTTTAATAGCTCCAAAATGGACAAACGCAACAGAGAAGCACCATACGATTTTTGTGCTTCAAGTCTTGTGGCACCATATGATAAATTAATGTGACAATTATTTAAAATTCACAAAAAAACTCATCTCATTAAATAAAATAAAAAAAAAATCTTCTGTATTGTTCCATGTGTCATGTGGTCAATCGCAATGTGTCTAATAATTTTTTTGAGTTTTGAGAACTAAGATTATCAGGAAACAATGCCTTCCGTTTCAGTCAGTTTAAGGGACAGTTCACCCAAAAATGAAAATTGTCATCATTTACTCACCCTCAAACTGTATGAATTTTCTAAGAATGTTGGTAACCAGTCGACGGTAGCCATTGACGTCTATAATATGGGAAAAAATACTATGGAAGTCAATGGGTGCCGTCATCTGTTTGGCTACCAACATTCTTCAAAATAACTCTTCAAAAGAAGAAAGAAACTCATACAGTTCGGAACAACTGGTAAATTGTCATTTTTGGGTGAACTATCCCTTTAATGATGATTAATAAATAATACTGTAAGGGGTCATAATGACATGTGGTCAAGTAAAAGTTTTTCATGTCTGGCTGAACTCTTACAGTACTTTTATGGGATAATCAGAGTGTGTATTTTATGAGTCTGTCTGAAGCTCTAGTCTGGCCTGATAATGAGGGATGCTTTGAATAAGGATAGATGGCAGAGACGGAGGTAAGAAAAGTTTAGAGGATGTAGTCTGGTTTTACTGCATGTTAAGGCTCATTCATACTGACAAGCCAGTACATGTTATTTTTATCTAATCTTTTCCTTTCACTGTGTCTGTTGTGTATGTGTGCATACACACACACACACACACAGAACATACAAACCATCTGTGACGTTCTTTATGGATTTTGTTTGCTTTTGCTTTATATAAGAGGTCTAATGTGTAATAATATTTGTGTCTTTAAAATGAGGGGAAGAGAAAACCAGACAGAAACAGAGAAACACATATAGAAAGTGAAATAGAATATAATTTTTTTTCACTCGGCAGCCTATTGTACTGCTATAACCGGTTTATGGTCTGACCTATAGTAATGCGTCCCTCTGCAACTACACTATGCTGTTATGGACTTCATAATCAGATCCAGCCAGAACATTTCCCAGATTTTGTTATTGTGAGTCTAGCTGAGGTCATGCAGTGAGGGATTATGGGTAAAAAAATAATGGCCAATTGGATTCCATACATTTTTCAGCATTTCTCAGCAATGGATGTCCGTCAGGTTGCGTGCTTGGTTTCAACAACACTTTATGTACGCTGGACTGGAGTTGAAATGGCCACCTGGGAAGCTTCTAGAAGGACTGTCACATCTGTCAGTCTTCAGCTCTGACAGTATTTCCTGTGGCAGGACAGGGAAACTGTAATCTATTCCTCTTGGAGCGCTGGTGGGGATTTTTAATGTTTCTATAATTCATTTTTTTCCCTAAAATGCAGAGTATGTGATTTTATTCAAGATGAATTATACATATATGCTTGGTGTTCTCCTGCTGCGTTATCCGGCTTAAAGCTGGATAAGACAAAACGATGGCTTTCTCTTTCTTTCAGCTGAACTCTGTACAATAGCTCTTTAGTCAAAAATAGAAACATGTACTCTGCATTTAAAAGACAAGCTGGGAGTGAATATCGGGTTTTGCGTTACTTCTTGGCAGTTTTACATAAGTTGTTACTGTTTATTTCTGTCTTATGTATCAGAAGTGCTATTGGTGCAAATGTCTGTCAAATTGGCTGTCAAGATTGAGCTGCTTCTTCCTCTGAGGCCTCTGGAAAGCCATTTGTTCTCCTTCAGTTGACACAGAGACAACCCAACACTTTGCGGTCCTCCCCTCTGTCCTGATAATTACAGGGACAGTTCACCCAAAAATGTAAATGCTGTCATCAATTACTCACGATCATATTATTCCAAATGTGTGATTTTCTTTCTTCATTAAAACACAAAAGAAGTGTTTTTTTTGGTCCAAACTATGTAAGTCAATGGGATCAAATGTTGTTTTAAACCAAGCTGTGCAACTATTTGAAAGAAGTCTATTATGCTCACCAAAGCTGCATTTATTGGATCAAAAATAGAGTAAAAAAGTAATATTGTGAAATATTGTTGCAATTTAAAACATCTGTTTTCTATTTTAATATATTTTAAAAATGTAGTTTATTCCTTTAGTTTATTTGGTGTATCTTAACTTTTAAACTCAAATTGTTAAATAGGTTTTTATGTTCTCTATTTGTCTGAGCTGTGGCTTAGCGGTTTCTATCTGTGGTGCTCTTGTGAGAAGCATAGGTTTGAATCTGGCTATTGCGTCATGTCCTGCTCCAGTGTTTTCTCTATGTCCAATAAATTTCCGTCTCTTCTCTACTGCCTTTGTCTATAAAAATAGCCAAAAATATCAAACAGAATTCTCGGTAGTCTGTTTTTATCACTTAATCTGAGACTTTTTTTAAAGTCTCTCTCACAACACCATTTTGAAATATTGCAAGTTTTAGTCCTCCTCACTGGCCTTTTTCACACATTCTCAGCTGAATATAAAACTCTTGTGTCAGTTTGTTTTTTGTTCCATGTTTAAAGATCTCTGAGGGCTATTAGATGTTTAGAGCTGTCAGTCTAACATAAAACCATTACCTCAACTAACATCACTGCCCTGCTTACATACAGCCTGAGGTTAACCTATGGCTAAAATCCAACTACTGTTTACTACTCTCTGTGGTCTATAAGCTAAACTTAGCCTCCACAATCCATTGATTTCACCCCTAAAAGCTTTCCAAATATTTGTAGAACTATCACCGCCGTTTTGCAGTTGCTAAGTAGAGTGAAGGCAGAGCGAGAGGTGCATATAGCTATGTATAAAACATCTCTGACTGTCATTTTTTTCAGCATCTCCTGGTCGCATGTTTGGTCACTTTGGAACCTTGACCTGTTTCATGTTTCCCTCTGGTGGGGGTTATTAGCCACATATGTTCCTTTGGTGGTACTGATGTGTTTTGTGGAAGTTGGTTGATTCACACATCACACAAACAGGTCTGTACTAAACGTCAGATTGAGTTATAATTACTAAGATATCCAAATTTTAAGGGCTTGAGGGACATAAAAGGCCATTTGTTGCTTAGTGTATTTCTTCTTGAAGTAAACACTTTGATCTTTAAAAGACCACACATACAGCAACCATCTCTACTTGGTTCACTTGCTGATCGAAATCAGACTTCAAATCCAAATGGGTCAAACATCATTTAATGTATTTGAACATATTTTAATGTGTTTTATTTTATATATTTATACTAATTTATTTTATGTAAATTAAATATATAATATAAATT
This sequence comes from Sinocyclocheilus grahami, assembly GCF_001515645.1. Classification (NCBI taxonomy): domain Eukaryota; kingdom Metazoa; phylum Chordata; class Actinopteri; order Cypriniformes; family Cyprinidae; genus Sinocyclocheilus; species Sinocyclocheilus grahami. Next base: position 444,793 of record NW_015505484.1, on the reverse strand, counting down.
TATAACAAATACAGAAAATAATGTGTGAAATATTTATATTTTTATAGATTTAAAAAATGTTTATACAGTATTTTCTGTTTGTTATACATTTATATTTTAGATCATTTCCTTTTTATTTTCATACATTGTATTTTTAATATAATTTTTGTATTCTATAATATATATAAAACATACATATACATTAATTTTTTTTAATATTTGTTATTATACGTGTTATTTATATTATTGTAGTTTATTTATATTATTTTACAGAACTTTTGTCACACAATACAGAAATAGTGTTTGACTTGCAAGAGATGCATTATCACATAAAACCATTCTGTTTGCTTGGGTGAATCATCAGCAATATGGGGGATTTATACAAACCTGTCTAGATAAATGTATTGTGGTAGATGACCTCTGGGTTACTGGTACTAATGATTATCAGGTTTCCTGGGCTGAGTGAAGTAGAGTGAGAGTGTATTTTGGGCAGAGCCCAACAGGTGAGCTAGATTTTCAGAAGCCTCAGATGAAGTGGATCTGTCTCGAGAGGATCCACTTCAAAGAACACCAGCAGACGTCATTACAGACTAATGTGCATGCATTGGCTCCGAGACGTCAACAGAAAGTGATTTTACCTACAAGCTGGATTCCCCAGTAGACTTGATCATTTTCAGTTTGTTCTGGATTCACTGAAATGCTTAAAGGAGTAGTTCAGTCATAAATGAAAATTCTGTCATTGTTTACTCATCTTAATATTGCTTAAAATCCTTGTGAAATTCTCTCTGCTAACACAGAATGAAGAATATCTAAACTGCTGGTTTTCCATGCAATGAAAGCATATAGTGGTGATTTCAAGCCAAGCTCTAAAAAGACAAAATTCCATAAAATTCCTGGATCGTGGAATGATCTTCCGACCCCTATCCGGAAGGCTGAATCCCTGACAATTTTCAAGCGGCAGCTGAAAACTCATCTCTTTCGATGCTACTTGACTTCATCCTAAATTTAAAACTTTCTCTTTATTTATTCCTTCCCTTTCTAGCTTGTACTTATTTGAATAAATGCCTGAAACTTGGTGTTACGAGCACTTCCTGTGTCTGTTTGCCTCTTTAAGAAGAATCGCTTTATGTATTCCCCAATTGTAAGTCGCTTTGGATAAAAGCGTCTGCAAAATGACTAAATGCATATGTAAAGTACAGTGGGCGATTATAGCAAAAAATATCATATCAAAGTTTTTTCAGGAAGGACCGCAATCATCAATTTTCATGTTGGTTTTTAAGACTATTTTACAAGTTACAGAGCAGTAAAAACTGGTAAGCCCTACATTTAATATAAATTAAAGGGTTAGTTCACCCAAAAATGCAAATTCTGTCATTAATTACTCATGTCGTTCCACACCCCTAAGACCTTCGTTCATCTTCAGAACACAAATTAAGATATTTTTGATCAAATCCAATGGCGCAGAGGCCTCCATTGACAGCAACGCCACCCAAACTTTAAAGGTACAACCCTCTACATTGCGAGTAAATCACTCGCATATGCAACTAAATCTTCACTCTGGCGACTAAATGACGTCTAATATTAGCCAATTGCTAATAAATTCTCAGATTTTACTCACCAGTGTGTGAGTTGGAGGCTAAGTATAAGTTTAGCTTAGATATATATTTTCACTCACCGAGCACTCTCTGACTGAGCGCATCAGTTTCACTCTCCGCCAAGCAATCTATGCTGTTTTTCAGTTCATCTGAATGGATGTGCAACGCACCTGTATTTATCATACCGTAAACTCTAGTGTGAAGGCGCACGACTCGCCGTCGCTTTGTTTCACACACACGCAGCGAGAGAGGGAGAGAGAGAATTGACGCGCTACCTATGCACGCTACATGTAAACGATATTCTTTGTTGTATTTTGCTGTCAAAATAACAGAGTTCCTTTGGAATTCTTCAGCTTTTAAGATCTACCGCTTTCTCCGGTAGTGGGCGGAACTAATGTGCAAACGGCAATCTCATTGGCTGGTGCTCACCTATTATCGTCCCGGTTTTAATTTCAGCAAATAAGTTCAAGCGAACGCACACAACCTGATTAATATTCATGAATCCAGTAGCTCATTAATCCTTGGTGCGTTTTATATTGTTCTTATTAGTAGAATTCGTATCATTGTTATCTTATCAGTATTTTTTGTTAGTTTTTCCCCAAATTTATTTATTTTTTTACAGAAACACTGAATGACCAAAAAAGCACCATCACAAGTCCAAAGTTCAGTTAAAATGACTAATATGCATTTATACATGGTTATCAAGTTTTAATTCTAATTACTAAAGTTATATCATTAAATAATATTGATTATCATATTATAATGCTTGACTGACTGATGTTAAGTGTACTTTCAGATATTAATAAAATGTATGCGCCATTTTATAAACAAACATATATATATATATATATATATATTATAATGCTTGACTGACTGATGTTAAGTGTACTTTCAGATATTAATAAAATGTATGCGCCATTTTATAAACAAACATATATATATATATATATCTATCAGTCTGGCGAGTAAACTAAAAAATGTACTAGCCAATGGCGATTCAATTGCCAAGGTGTTCGTAGAGGGCTGAGGTACTAAAGACATCGTTAAAACAGTTGACGTGACTATAGTGGTTCTACAATAATTTTATGAAGTGTCGAGAATACTTTTTGTGCGCAAAAACAAAACAAAAATAAAAACTTTATTCAGCAATCATATTTTTGGGTGAACTAACCCTTTAAGTTCTCTAGCTTGTTAAAGACAAGTGAACCGTCCGAATAAAAATAACACAACAAGTAATAGAACAGGTAAATACAATAGAACAAAGATACAGTGCTTTAAATTTGTCTAACTGTATTTTGATAAGAACTGCAGAAATTAAATAAAGTAATCTAATGTAAAATACACCACTGTATGAATGAAATATAAATAGATTTTAATAAAGCTACAACAGTTATTTGTGCAATATACACAGACAGCTGCAGGTTTATTAGTTTGCTGTCACTTTAAGAACTAATGCATGGATCTAATATTCTGACAAACATCCTATTTTTTCTCCCAACTGTTTACTTTTACCTAAGACAATACCCAAAGTGTTACATGCCAGAGAGGGCATTCTGACATTTTTTGGGGGGGGAATAGTTTATGAATATTTAGGCATGCACCTGAAACCAAAAACATACTTTGCGTGTTGCCGGATTCGGTTCTGTTTCACAGCTTATTGCATTTTTTTATAGCTCCTTTTATTATCAACTACATCGCATTCTTTGCTTTCTCATTCATCCATGGTTCTTTATCAACATGTTAATAATTTCAAGAAGTCCTGCCAACTGAAAGATGCGTATACTGTATATATTTCTTACACATAAAAAAAACATATTTGGTCACAATCTCTACAATTAGTTTGAAAAGCAGATTGTGGACTTTTTTTAAAGATCGATCACAATAGAAAGTCGTCAGATCTACATAAAAGTAATCAATATGATTTGTGTGCTATATTCCAAGTCTTCTGAAGATTTATGCTAAGGAAATATCAAATATGTGCATACACACATAAGAATTGAGAAGCTGTGGCAGAGGGCAACACTTAAATTTCAGTATATATTTAGAAACTTTGATTATAGTGCAGAAGTCATTAGTAACTGCTTTTATGGTACTTTTTGTCTTTGAATGGCCCACAACACAATATGACTTGAATGTGTGGAAGGAAGCAAAAAGATTTTACCTTTTGTGTTCCATGAAAGAAAGTAAGTCACACAGCAGTAATTGAGTAAACCTGGCAGAATTTTCTTTAAAAGCTATTTCTTTAAAAATGTACAATTAGTTGGTATTAATGCATTTGTAAAAGAAACTGCATTTTAGTGTGTAAAGCAACAGCACTCAAACCTGACCAATTGTGCTATAGGTGTCATAACAGATGGTTGCAGCCTTTATGCATGTTCTGTATAGAAGGACGCTCGCACCTCAGACCAAAGGATAATGCTATGCCAGCGGCACCCGCTCACTAGGTTCTCCTGCTGTGAATATGGAGATGGCAGGCAGCCTTGGGCACCCCTCATTTATACACACACACACACACCCCCCATTAGATAATCTCATGGGAGAGCCGGGGCCTGTTTGATCCCATCCAACAAGGCACAGCAGGCAGGGGGTGTAATCTGCCAGCTCGGCTATCCCTCCGTTTCCCACTTCTCCCTCTCATCCTCCTTTCATCCCTCTTCTTTTGTCAGTGCATAGTGATGGATAGGGTGCTTGTGGCAGACTTGTAGCGATTTCAGTTTTTTTTTTTTTTTATCAAGACTTGGCGCTGGAGATGCATCACAAACCACAGAGTGATGTTACGTGGAATGATGCCTTGACAGTCATGTTATTTCAGGAAGCTAAAAACGTCTGCATTAGGTCAATTAAATGTTGTGTTTGTTAGATGAGCATTTCTTTGATCCAGGTTTTCACACGTGAAAGAGATGTTATAACTGTCAGGCTTGGGTTGTGTTTTGTTCCCCGTGTGCTCCCGGTGTCCCAGTGTTTAGCCCAGGGGTGTCCAAACTCGGTCCTGGAGGGCCGATGTCCTGCAGAGTTTAGCTCCAACTTGCCTCAACACACCTTCCTTTAAGTTTCTAGTATGCCTAGTAAGAGCTTGATTAGCTGGTTCAGGTGTGTTTAATTGGGGTTGGAGCTAAACTCTTCAGGACACCGGCCCTCCAGGACCGAGTTTGGACACCCCTGGTTTAGCTCTTTTTTGGTTATGTTCCTGTTCTGATTATTTCATTGAGTTCATTAGTCTCCACCTGTGTTTGTTTATTTGATTCAGGTGTGTTTAATTTTCTCCCTCGTTATGTCTTGTATTTAAAGTGTAGTCTGCCGGATGTTTCATTGTCGAGTCTGAACGTTGTTACCTGTTTCCTATGTGTGTTTTCCTGGTTCCGTGTGAAAGAATAAAAGTATGTATCATCGTGAATTTCCCTCCGTCTCCTCGTTCCTCACTCCTCACAATAGGGAGCGTGACGATAAGAGCATGTAAAACGGTGTTATTATTATTATTATTATTATTATTTATTACTACTACTACTACACTAATAACGATAATAATAATGATAATAATGTATTATGTATGTTAGAAAAGTATTTATTTATTTAATTATAAAAATGTTTATTGTAATTGTTATTATTGTTGTAATAAGATAATGATTCATAAAAATAAAACATTTTGCAAACATTTATTATTATTATTATTAATAGCAATAATTTAGTTTTGTTAGAAAATTTATTTATTTTCATTTAAATTTTTATTATAAATATTATGATTATTAACTATTATTGTTATAATAAAGACAATGATTCATAAAAATAAAAATAAAGATAATACAAATAAAAAATGTTTGAAACTATGTAGATATTTTTCACTACTACTCCTAACTACTACTAATTTTAAAAATATTTCTAAAATTAAGAGCATTGTTACTGTAATTGTTATAGTTGTTGTTATTAAAACTAAACTAAAATATAAATTAATGCATATTTTCCTTATATTGTATTGTTAAAAATATCATTTACAAGTTATTGTGTCAAAAAGCAGAAATAATATATTATTAAATAATACTGTTCATGCTCTACCTTATTCATTACATTTTTCTATTGGTCACAGACACTTTCATATGGCTGTTCTCTGAAACGTAAAATTTACAGCATCCTTTTAAATATTTACTGATGCCTCTTAAACAAGAAACTGGTCATTTTCAAGTCCATTTGCTCTCTCCATAACAGCCACTAATGTTCTGTCAGTGGGAGAAAGCCAGCTGAACTAGAATGCTTCGAGTCTATCAGCCTGTCATGAATATTTCAGCGTTTCATCCAATTCTAGAATGGCCTGATAGCCTTCAGGGGAGCAGTTGTCTGATGCTCACCATCCGAATCTGAATGAAGTCAATGGATATCGAAAGCGATGGATACGGAAGTAGTTTTTTTCGGGTGAAAGTGAGGTGTAAAAGTCAAAGAAGTCATTGGGCTGAGTCTTTCCAGGAATGGAAACCATTTTGGAGTGAGCTATTCCTGGAGCAAAGCTTTAAAACAGATGTTCACACTTTGGCATATGTTCATTGACGGTTTCTGTGAAAGTTTTCAGTTCAAATGTCTCTCAAACAGTGTTATTGTGAGTGTCATTGGTTTCAGTCTGTTCTATACAGTTCATTCATCTCATCTATCTTTTGTAATAATAATACTTTTGAATATTTGTCCCAGCAGGTCATTTGTTTTGTTAGGTCTGATCTTGCAAATTACTGAACCCTAATGAAGAGAACGATAAATTCTGAAAGAGTAATTAATGAGTGCATTCCAGATGGGTCAAGCTGATACAGTATCACTTTCCATGAAGCAAAATGTCAGATTTTGCCTTAGAGACACTGAATATATTCAGCCGTGATGCTGAAGTGCTGTTCAGGGTTGTCATGGCGACAGACTTAACTAAGACTCCCATGACTCCAGCAATGTGTTAGTAACCTAGCGCCCATCCCCCACCACAGAAAAATATAGATAGACTCCAATTGGTTAATACAGTTCATTCATCTCATCTATCTTTTGTAATAATAATACTTTTGAATATTTGTCCCAGCAGGTCATTTGTTTTGTTAGGTCTGATCTTGCAAATTACTGAACCCTAATGAAGAGAACGATAAATTCTGAAAGAGTAATTAATGAGTGCATTCCAGATGGGTCAAGCTGATACAGTATCACTTTCCATGAAGCAAAATGTCAGATTTTGCCTTAGAGACACTGAATTCATTCAGCCGTGATGCTGAAGTGCTGTTCAGGGTTGTCATGGCGACAGACTTAACTAAGACTCCCATGACTCCAGCAATGTGTTAGTAACCTAGCGCCCATCCCCCACCACAGAAAAATATAGATAGACTCCAATTGGTTCGAATTTAGGAAATCAATAATGTCCATTTTCAAGAAGTATTCAAGCATTTGGCAGATGGGTGGTGTGGTGTCATATTGACTGAAGTATCTGACGTCATTTTGTTATATTCCTAACATTTATTTTTAAGGCACGCTACTGGTCAAATGTGAAGGCTTCCTGTAGCTCAAACATTAGAGCATGACGCTAGCAGTGCCAAGGTCATGGGTTTGAGGAAATGCATACATTGAAAAAAAAGTATAGCTTGAATGCAGCATAAGTCACTTTGGATAAAAGCATTTGCAAAATGCATATATGTAAATGATGTATAATTTCAATCTTATTTTCTTGATCTCATGCAGTATAATCAATTGTGCAAGTCTATTTATAAATTAATAGGTGAAACCTAATGCATCGACCTAGACCAGTGTTATTTTATTATCATTGCGATAGCTTTTATCAATATTTTGTATAAAAAAAAAATTTAATTTTAGTAATTTGGGGTTTTTGTCACTTTGTAATTATTGTGTGTGTGTATATATATATATGTGTGTATATATTAGGGAAGTCAGTTTAACGCGTTAACTTAATTAATTTGTTACAAAAAAATTACGCGATTAAAATATTTTAATGCAGTTAACGCACTGGCCCCGCCCCCAGACCTGTACATCATCTTGCATTTCATACAGTTGACTGTTGACAAATATGATGCAGGGCTACAACTCTATATATGCAGTTATGCCCTAAAATTCAAGATATTGGGGCAAAAAATGCCCCTTTATGTGTTTTTGTCTCATATTTATATCATACAATATCGATATCACACGAGCAGTGAGAGCAGTAGGATATTACACGAGTGCTGTTTTTGACCCGAATATCACGAGTTTAAATGCAATTTTATACAACAGTTCAGTAAGAAGTTGATATCGTGTTATATTTTAAACACAATATTATGTGTTTTTGCTCAATTTTGCAGAGAATATATTCCCTTTAAAGCCACAGAAGAATTGTTGCGCGTCTCCGAGCAACGCAGCGGTGTTTAGTTTATGAATGAATCAGCGTTTTGAACGAATCGTGTGAACCAATGATTCAAAGACCCATTCATAAAGAGAGCCCTTTACTTCATTACTGAATGAATCAGCCGTTTGAACGAATCGACTGAAGACATTTACCGCCACCTCCTGGCAGATTTAGTTTCTTATTTAGAGTATAATTTAATTCATTAATAATAACAACAACAACAATAATAAAAACATTAATGGGATAGTTCACCCCAAAAAATGTAATTCTGTCATCATTTACACGAGTGCTGTTTTTGACCCGAATATCACGAGTTTAAATGCAATTTTATACAACAGTTCAGTAAGAAGTTGATATCGTGTTATATTTTAAACACAATATTATGTGTTTTTGCTCAATTTTGCAGAGAATATATTCCCTTTAAAGCCACAGAAGAATTGTTGCGCGTCTCCGAGCAACGCAGCGGTGTTTAGTTTATGAATGAATCAGCGTTTTGAACGAATCGTGTGAACCAATGATTCAAAGACCCATTCATAAAGAGAGCCCTTTACTTCATTACTGAATGAATCAGCCGTTTGAACGAATCGACTGAAGACATTTACCGCCACCTCCTGGCAGATTTAGTTTCTTATTTGGAGTATAATTTAATTAATTAATAATAACAACAACAACAATAATAAAAACATTAAAGGGATAGTTCACCCCAAAAAATGTAATTCTGTCATCATTTACTCACTCTCATGTCGTTTCAAACCTTTCTTTTGTGGAACATAAAGGAAGGTATTTTGAAGACTGTTGGTACAAAGCTGTTTTGGTTACCAATTACTTTCATTGTATAAACAAACAATACTGAGATGTTTCTCGAATTATCTTCTTTTATGTTCCATAGTTTATGTTAGGCCGTTGTAGCCTAAATGTTTATGTGTAATACATTTTTTTGTTGAATCAAATAAAATATTTCTAAAGCTACAATTTGTAATGTCTACTTGATACTTTCTCATTTAACAAAAATATCTTTAAATAACCTTTTGTGGGTATTTTCAGTGTCAAATTTATTTTGCGATTAATTCGATTAATTAATCGAAACATCGTGTAATTAATTAGATTAAAATTTTTTAAGCGACTGACAGCCCTAGTATATATATGTGTGTGTGTGTGTGCATTTAACAAAAATATCTTTAAATAACCTTTTGTGGGTATTTTCAGTGTCAAATTTATTTTGCGATTAATTCGATTAATTAATCGAAACATCGTGTAATTAATTAGATTAAAATTTTTTAAGCGACTGACAGCCCTAGTATATATATGTGTGTGTGTGTGTGTATATTATAACTTCAGGCAGTTCCTTTGACCTCATGATTCTCATTTGCTCTGACATGCACTGTGAGCTGTAAGGTCTTATATAGACAGGTGTGTGGCTTTCCTAATCAAGTCCAATCAGTATAATCAAACACAGCTGGACTCAAATGAAGGTGTAGAACCATCTCAAGGATGATCAGAAGAAATGGACAGCACCTGAGTTAAATATATGAGTGTCACAGCAAAGGGTCTGAATACTTAGGACCATGTGATATTTCAGTTTTTCTTTTTTAATAAATCTGCAAAAATGTCAACAATTCTGTGTTTTTCTGTCAATATGGGGTGCTGTGTGTACATTGAGGAAAAAAAATTAACTTAAATGATTTTAGCAAATGGCTGCAATATAACAAAGAGTGAAACATTTAAGGGGGTCTGAATACTTTCCGTACCCACTGTACATGCAATATACATATTACATACATATGTTTTTAGCACATTTCTATGCTTCTATTTCAGGTGTTCTGGGTAGTTGCTAGGGTGTTGCTACTGTAGGTAGTTGCCTGGTCTTAAAGAGCCCATTCTCAGATCTTTGTGACACTTTGGTCCTGATGTGGCTTGGGTTGGGACAAAAAAGTCTGATTGTGTAAAAAAAAATTATTGCACAAATCGCGGAGCTGAAATATGAGTAATAATGAGTAATAATACTTTAAGAGTCTTTTATGCCAAAAATGTCACATTATGATATTATCCATAATAGTGAAACATCCTCTCTTGGAAAGCCCCTCCTGTAGATGTGGGCCAAAGGCAGAGCGAGAGATCCACCGTACATTCATGCTGTTTGGACAGGAACTGGACAGGAGTGGGAAGACAGATTTATGTGGCCTTTTACACAATGCTCTATGTGCTTGTGTTAATAAACACCCTCGGAACACTAGTGATTGTCAGAAAGGAGGACAGAGGTCGGTAGTATTTTGTTGTTTTGTTCCAGGGGGGAAGATGCAGTTTGTCAACAGACTTCAATAGCATGTTCATTTAGAATGGAAGAGTATTACTAATAGATTCATTTTGTGGGTGGACGGTACATGCAAATTTTTGTTACAAAACAATGCCAACAACATTCATTACCGCCGTAGCTGAGAAACGGAGAAACAGACTGGCTATTCCTGGACTGACATAGGTTTGTTTGGCTCAAGGGGTCAAGGTTGGTTTGTTAGCATGGGCCCATTAGCCCCTGCTGGTAAATATGGTAACTACACAACTAGGCCTATATATATGAATTCACTTTTGATCAACATTCACTTTTGATCAATGTAATGCATCCTTGCTAAAAAAAAAAAACTGCAGAAATATTATATTTATTTTTGGCAAACTCTGAAAACAGAGGAGAGAGAATTGTTTTAGTTATTACAGTTAAAAGTGGCCCTTGTCCACCTTCTTTACAGGAAGCCGTTGAGATTGTCCTAATCTATTATCCTAATCTGTGCCGTCTGCTCGCAGATTCAAGATGACAGCGGTGGGAAGAGTCTGCTCTTTGTTCTGTCATTTCTCATGTTTGCTTCAGGAAGTTGCCTGTGTCTTTTTGTCATCCGGCGCTCTGATGTGGGTATACAGAGGTGTTGAGGATGATATTTGTCAGAGGATTTATGTGAAAATGAAAGTGGTCACACAAGGTAGTGAATGTGTCAGTGCAAATAGGTCTGGCATCAGATTGTTGCAGTGCTTGCAAGCAACACTGTGGAAATTCCTTAAATATTTTAAATTTTCCTTCAACTTACATTTAATGGAATGCATTCAAAAGTAACTGGCAGCAATGATGCCATTGTAATATTTGCACACCGTTTTGAGATCATAAAAGCACAGTTGTCAAAAAACAATATAGCAATATTCAAAGCAGCATTTTCATTTGATGTTTTAAAACATAAGCTTACCTAAAACTTGAATTATATGTTTTGCTGTCTTGCAAGCACTGCTATTTGCTTGAGTAAATGCAAATCTAGTTACTTCTATTCATGTGGCACTGTCCATGAGCACTAAAACAATTTGTTCCCAGAGCATGCATGAATGCATACAAGCATGTATATATTTCAGCAATAAGCCACTCAAGGCATTTATTACAGTGACTTTACCAAGGATGTTGCTTATGTGGTAAACTCGTCTAGTTGCTTTTTTCTTTCATAAAATGACTGAACAAGAAATATGACTAAGACGCTAATAATAGGATATGTACTAGACTGCAGAATGCATTAATATAAATTCAGTTGAAGTGCAGTCAGTATGAACTGAACTCACCCGATGAGAATTTAGAGCCAGAGCAGTTTATAATGTGCATGATTTATACACGAATATGAACATAGCATTATTTGATTCCATTAATCACAGTTATTGCTCCTCTGTACACTGTGGTCAGAGATTTTTCCTATGTATCTGAAGAAATGCAATTAAATGGTAGCTTGAGTTTGTTAAAGAAGCTCTTAGGTTTAATCATGGGATGTGTGGTTTTCTGCGAGTTGAAAAACACCTTTGGTAGATAACATATCCTTCTCCGGCTCTGTCCAGGAGCCTTGCTTTTCCTTCGTCTAGGCATTTTAATTGACAGCGTCTGGCTGTAGTCCTGTTCCTCTTCAGTATGAGTCTTCCGCCCGTCCTCACGCTGCCACATTTTATCACAGGGATGTAATTAAAGATTCTCATTTGCAATGACAGCAAATAACCTTTTAATTCATCTGTCACTTATATCACAAAGAGTTTTTAAAATGCTAGAAATTCCTGCAAATTCCAGTAGACATCAAAGCAAGATGTCATAAATGTGTTCAGAATAGCTGGACTCTTCGAGTAGATGATATTGAGCAGATCACCCTGCAAGGTCAGTGTCACACACGGCGGGCTAGAGTAAGCGGCGGCGGCCTAGAGTGAGTGGAGGCCGGGGGCTAGAGTGAGGAACGGCCGGCGTGCTGAGTGAGCGACGGCCAGTGAGCTTGAGAATGGCGCGGCCGGCGGATTCGATGAAGGAGCAACCACATGTGACAACCCCGGGCTGGACTCTGCTTCATCCACGGTGAAAGCCGATCCGGTGATCCACAGCGCAAAGTTGATGTATTCCCTCAGCGACCAGCACGGATCAGCTCTAGGCATGACGATATCGTCCTCTTTTGGAAGACCAAACTAAGTAGTTTCGCTTTCACAACGAAACACGCAGCGCCTTCACGACATGGCGGCAGCAACAATACTACAGTGAGAATAAAAGTTACGCCTTCTTTCTTTGCGTGAACATTTGGGCAGTGTTATGCAAATCTTCCCACATCGTGACGTAGATATGTGGGGGGGCATGTTAGAACGAGCCGTTTTAGGTAGGTGTGGCTGACTCTTAACTTTTATAAAGAATAACTCTTTGGATTTGAGACTTTAGTCTTTGCAACTTTACAGATCTTCTTTATACACCAAGAGCTTGTAACACTCCAAAGAGAAAGGAAAAATTGAAATCGCATCATATGACCCCTTTAAAAATACCCATAATTCTAATGTTCTTAGTTTGCCAATTGTTTATATACTAGCCTGTCCAATTACAGATGAGTTTCACCGTTGGGTATGCAACAATGTATAATGGAGCTGCTTATTTCAGTTGCAATGTTTATATTTTGAATGCAAACATATTTCCTTGGAATATTGATGCAGTTTATCATGAAGGAATGGATTTTTCCTGAACTTAACCCTGGGATACCATCTTCCAAATTTGGCACCAAATGCTGTAACTGGAATTTGTTTTTGTACATTTTTAAGTGACTTAAAAACAGCCACAAGCGGTTATTAAAAGGATATGTGTACTCTTCTACAAACTGTATTCCTCTAATCAGTGTTATTGACCTCATAAATATGCAAATAAGAATATTAAACTGGGGTTTACAAATGCACAGTGTGAAATCTTGAAACCTGTATATCTAGGATTAATTACTAACCCAAGGGAAAATGTGAACAGTGTGAAACAAGATAACTCAGGATTATGTTTATGCATTACATTTTTAGCATTTATTTACAGGCAGACAGGAAAGTGGGTTAGAGTGAGGGAATGCGATCAGGATGTGATGTAACCCAGACAGAGTTTGAACCTTGAGTCTTAGCCAATAACTCCTTACAGTATATATTACTATATTATTCAAAAGTTTGGGGTCAGTAAGATTTTTTTTATGTTTTAGGGGGGGGAAAAGTCTGTTATTCTCACCAAGGCTGCATTTATTTGATCAAAAATACATTAAAATAGATGTTTACTATTTTAATGTTTTAAAATGTATTTTATTCCTGTGATGGCAAAGCTGAATTTTCATTACTCATCACAAGTATGACGTGATCCCTTAATGATCCTTCAAAAATCATTATAAAATGCTGATTTGGTGCTCAAGAAACGTTTCTTATTATCAATGTTGAAAGAGTTCTAAAGAACAGTATTTATTTGAAATTGAAATATTTTGTAACATTATAAATGTCTAAACTGTCACTTTTGATCAGTTGAATGCATCCTTACTAAATCAAAGTATTCAGTTTCTTAAAAAAAAAAAACGAAATCTTATTGACCCAGAACTTTGAAACAGTAGTGGACGTCCTGAGTAAGTGCACTACTTCCAAACCACAGCTATAACAGTTTCAAGTGTGAAAAGCCCATTTTAGTTAATTACTGTCCTGAATGATCTGCATTTCTGAGCTGTGTAACCCTTGATAGACTGTCTGACCCTTTGATAAGCTCCAGTACCTGCCTGACCTACCCAATTCACTCTTAGCATGCAAGAAAAAGCGCTCTGGCCTTTCCTCTGTCGCTTTGTCTTTAAAGGAAATCAATTTCCCTTAACAGTGGCCTTGATTTCTAGAGCGGCAGAGAAAATCACCCCATGGCTGCATGATCTTCCTATATAATCCAGGCTTTTTTGGGAAGAAAAGTGAACTTTGTGAAACTCCAGAGTCAGTTTGTGTTCATGTGCCCATGGCGATTGATTAACATTTTCAGGATGAAGTTTAAAACGGATGCCATTAAAAGCCTTTGTAGGAGATTGATGTCTTGCTGTTGTTGGTGTGTTTTTTGCAGTCTTTTGCACTTTCATTTTAAGTGCATTCAAAGGGACGAGGAGATAGCGCCTACCACCCCTAAAGGTTTAATCACAGATAACATTTGAATTTGAATGGCTGGTGAGAGGATATCATTTCCCCTTCTCAGAGGTGCAGCTCTTAGCTTTGGGCTCTTAGAGGTGGTTCAGGGATTTTGTCGAAAGAGAGTCTGAACAATTGCACTTTGAGCGCATTTTATGCCTTTGTGCTCAAGGCTGCTCACATCGCCACTAACACTTGACATTTTGAATGTAAACCAGTTCTTGTGAAAACACTTCAGATCCGACAAAAAAAAACAAAAAAACATTTGATCAGCTTATCCAAGTGTGTGTGGTATAAAAAATTTACACAGTCACATATGCACATTTTGGCATAGACCAGGGGTAGGCAAGTTCGGTCCTAGAGAGCCGCAGTCCTGCAGAGTTCAGCTCCAACCCTAATCAAACACACCTGAACAAGCTAATCAATGTCTTCAGGATTACTAAGGCTATAGGCAGGTTTTTTTTTTTTTCAGGGTTGGAGCTGAACTCTGCAGGACTCTAGGACTGAACTTGCCTACCCCTGGCATAGACGGTCATGTTAGTGTTAATGTATTTGTTATTTGTGGCAGCAAATTATTTTGAAACTTGTTGAGCAGTTGTATACTAAAGATGTTTCCATTGTTGTGATGATTACAACTGAAGTAGTGTGTGAATGAAACAGACTTTTTGGTATGTTGACTGTTAATAAGAGCCCACCCAAGCTGTCTTTTAGCAGCTCTAGCACAAAAAAGAGCCATTCTGTTTTGTTGACTGCAAAAAATTAAATTGCTAAAAGTGAATTTATATACACTGATGGCATATTAAACGCAAGAAAAGTGTCTACTTTATTCCTTCTAATAACTTTTGTGAAAAAAGTCAAAATTATAGGTGAAATAATCTACCATCGTCATTGTGTAACAGATATATTTATGTAAAAATGAAACAACATACTTATTCTGACCTGTACTGTACCTGCATGTAACAATACTACAGCGAGAATAAAAGTTACGCCGCCTTTCTTTGCATGAACATTTGGGCTGTGTTATGCAAATCTTCCCACACAGTGACATAGACATGTGGGGGCGTGTTTAAACGAGCCGTTTTAGGAGTGCGTGGACAAGTCTTAACTTTTATAAAGAATATTTCTTTGAATTTGAGACTTTAGTCTTTGCAACTTTACAGATCTTTATGCACCAAGAGCTTGTAACACTCCAAAGAGAAAGGAAAAATTGAAATCGCATCATATGAAACCTTTAAGAGAGCAACTAATTGGATGAAAAAATTAGTGTAGTGCAGGATGAGCCATCAAAATGTTTGGTCAATTGTCTCGAAAGAGAGCCATTATAAATTTAAAATCCATAGCTATATGAGGACTAAAACACTAACTCTGTCTGTTTCCATGATTACCACCTCAGGCCAATGCCAACACCACCTCTACCTCTGTCCGCAAATGTCGGTCTGACTAATCTTAGTTTGACTAACTTGTGGCTACTGAAACTTTTGAAAACCATGTTGACGCATACGATATACTTATATTTTAAAAGAATATTTATGTTTAAGGTTGCTTCCAACCTTCTGTTTTGACTCCCTTTTTGGGGGATGGTGTTAAAGCCTTAATTAAGCGGATCAAACATTAATCCCCCTCATAATTCGTACCCTTCTCTGAAGAGATTTACAAGTAGGTGTAAATCTTTGATTTACAATGCAAATTTATTAGCGGCCCATCTGTGCTTTATCTTTTTTAATATGTCTGTTGCCATAGAGGATTTATGAACTGTGTACTTTAATTTCCTTTTTTTTCCTTTCAGCAAGTTTGGCCAGCTTCTTTTGTCCTTCAGCACAGTGTTCATGGCATTTGACCACAGAAAATTACTTTTATATTAGCATTTGCTCTTGTTATGTGACATTTATAAATTTGTCATTCAAAAACTCATCAAAAATATTTGGCCTGGCATCATTCAAGACAAAAAAACTATTATGTCGATCTCTGTTGAGAATCATCCCCCATTTTTTTTATGAATTAATTTTCTTCCTTTAAATGTAAAAAAAATCATATTTAAAACCTTAATTTAGCTTGTAATTTATGAGAAATGTCATGCATTGCAAGTTTAATATTTCATATTTGATGATCACACTGGCAATCAGCATGGGACTTTTTCACGCAGTTAGAGATGTTATCTTATCTCAGACATACAGTACATGCACATACAGACCTGCTAATCTTGTTCTACTGCAGAATCATGTTAAATGTGATTTATTTTCCCCTTGTTATCTGTTCCAGAACCTTGAGCTGTCTCCATACCTAGTGCCTGCTGTACATAGGCAGCATCATGGAACCTGATATAATTGGCTGATTTAAAACACCCTGCGTAGGCAGCGACTCTCTTAAGTCACTCATAGCTCAAATAACGCCACTCTAGTGAAGAGCATGCAAGATTCATCCAACCCTTAAAGTCTCAGAGTTTGACGTTAGCAATCACAATCAGGCAATATTTTTCAATGAAGCAGGCATATTCTGCTTATGCGGTCTCTAGTGATTCTGTAAGCACAACATACATATAATACATAGACATTTTGGGTGAAATAGTGCAATTTAATAATATTAAACTACTGTTAATGATGCTGAATAACATATTTCACAATTATAATGCATTCTGGATTGGCTTTTTTTTGTGAAGGATTTATGCAATACTGTATTTTTGTTACTTAGAAAATATCATAATTATGCTGTCTACCAGTGTTGATATAGTTAAAACTAAAACTATTACAAACATTTTTGTTAATTTCTTTAATTGAAATAAGACAAAAATTAGATGAAATATTTTTTTATATTTTAATTTGCAATTAAATAAACTTTGAAAAAAAAATTTTATTTAAGCTTAAAGGGGGTCCTATTAGGCTCTTTTACAAAGTCTTGATTTTGTTTTGGATAATGCTTTGGTTATAATGCTCAGGAACAGAGTTAAAAAATAAATTGCAACCACTGTTTCCTGACATCATCCGCTTTCGGAAGCCCAAACAAAGACGTTTGAGCACGGAGGTGAAAATAACAGCGTTTCAGCCGGTCGCGCACCGTAGCGCCACGTCTTTAAAATTCAAATACATTATTTTCTATGAGTGTAGCACACCGGCGGCGCCGTTCGGCGTCTGTCCGCGGCGCCCAGCTATGTCGTGTTATACTTGTAAGAATTGTTCTAGACCAGCGGTTCTCAATTCCAGTCCTCGCGTACCCCAGCTCTGCATGTTTTGCACGTCTCTCTTTGTTAACACACCTGATTCAGATCATCTCGTTAGAAGTGAGCTCCGTGCATGAACTGTGTTTCGATTGACATGGTCCCTACACAGAGTGCATTGCTCCCTACTCCCTGAGCAGGGGAAATCCGTTGAAGTTTACTTCACTTCAGAATATTCATTTACAGATTTGCGCCGCTGCCTGCAGCGTCTTCACACACAAACCAGAAGATCTTTTTAATGCCCAAACATACACACTACATACTGACTAAAATTAAAAAAGTGAAAAAGCATAGTAGGACCCCTTTAAATAAGTTAAACTGAAATAAAAACAATTAAAACTATTTAGAAATATTAAAAAACAATAGTAACAATAAAAATATCATTTTTGTACAATAATAAATTTACAAAAAACAATAGTAACAAAAAAATTTTTTTGTACAATAATAAAATTGCAAAAAATGAATTTAAAAATGAATTAAAATTTTTTTAATTCAGAATATTAATAAAAACAATTTAAAAAATACTATAATTACATGGTAAAATGTCTACTTGGGTATCTCACTAAGTTTTGGAGCATTGGAGCTTTTTACTTTTTTTCACGTTCTTTTCCCCTCTTCTCTTTCTTTTTTCCCTCTCGCTTTCTCTAATTTATTAAACCTGATTATACAGGGTCAATGGCTTGAATTGATTGACTGCTGATTTCTATCAACTCCCCCTGGCTGTGAGCTGGACACGTTGCGCTATAAATCAGAAAAGTCAAGCCATTCTAGCTAATAGAATATCCTAACTCAGACTCGCCTATAAAAGGATTATAGTTCTTTACCTGTCCCCTCCTAAGAGCCCAATCCGAACCACCGAGAGGCCGTTAGCGTTCAACCTCCGAGAAATCCAACTCCTAATACAATATCTCAGAGATGGAGGGCGCAGAGGAGGGGCGGAGTGATTGATGCATCACCATGGAGATTTTGTAAAGGAGGAAGGGAAGCTAAAAGCAAAAAGATTGAAATTGATTTTAGTTCTTAATGCTGCGCTGAGCTTGATTTATATTCCTCTGATGGAATGATTACCTGCTACTCTTGTCTTTTGTTTGTCTGCATTAATGTGTTTATGAGGGACTGTTGAGAGGAGGGGAGAGATACTGTCAGTTGCTCCGTCTGTGAATGGGGGCTGACAGCTCTAATAGCTGTTTGTGTTTTTGTGGCTGTCTGAGGGAGTGTTCTCCAAAATGGATTTGACAGCCGTTAAGGGTGTGAACGCTACTCTGGTCATCTTTTATTTGACTGACAGCTGTATGGTAGACATGGGTGGGGTGAATTGTTGTGGGCATTGACTCCTGTGTAGGTTCCACTGAAATATTCGTGACCTTGTGGCTACGTCTCCACCGCAGGCTTGTTCTGGCACAGGCAGCTACTGAAAGACCCTGGGGAAGATGCCCTCCATCATGCCTGAGCTAGTATTGATTTGGATGCAATGTCTCGCACAAATATGAAATGGTGTTCTATTCCCTGCACAGTTAGACAGGATGAGTCGTATTCGGGAATCTGGCCAAACTGAAGTCTTCCTGAGCATGATGTGCCGTGTGATTGTGTCCATTAAGGATGTTGGAATACACTCATTTTGGTTTATATTAAATAAGAATACCAGGTTTTCTACGGTATTGATACAAGGGGTGCATTCGGCACCAGTGGCATAGATTACGCGGGGGACTTTTTTCAGGCAAGTGTGTTCGCATAGAGGTTTTCAAGAGCCGGCGTGAATAAATATAGATTTAAATTAAAAGAGACAGGATAGTCTGTGCATGATCTGATGTTTTATTCGGACACAGAATAAGGCGAGATGAACATTGCGGAGCGCTAAACACTCTGTGCAGTGTATGTTTCGTTCATACTCGAAACCGGAGGGCGCTCTCGAGCAGAAAGGCATACGAGGAAATTCCTAATATGGACAAAAGCGTCCAGCTATTGCTGTATGAAAACAGTTGTTTTCACAGAAAGACAGAAACGTTTGGAAACATGAAGACATTAAACATACGATTGCGACAATATATGGTTTGTGTTTGTCAAGTCATCTCCAGGTAATAAATAAAGTATATGAACAATGCAGTGCTAATTGACATAGCATTTATTACAGTATAGAAACTATTCTGCCTTCTTATGTGATTATAAAGTGTTTGTAGTATACAAACAAATCATTATTATTGGTTATTGTCCAACAGTTATCTGATTTCTAAGCCAATTAAAAGCTAGAAATTAGAGAAAAATTAAAGTTGCCTATACACCAGTCAAATGTTTTTGAACAGTAAGTCTCTTCTGTTCACCAAGCCTGCATTTATTTGATCCAAAGTACAGCAAAACAGTAAAATTGTGAAATATTTTAACTAGGCTATTTAAAATAACTATTTTTTATTTTTTAATACATTTTAAAATGTAATTTATTGTGATTTCAAAGCTAATTTTTTAGCATCATTACTCCAGTCACACGATCCTTCAGAAATCATTCTGATATTCTGATCTGCTGCTCAAAAAACATTTATTATTATTGTGATGTTGAAAACAGCGGAGTAGAATTTTTTCAGGTTTCTTTGATGAATAGAAAGTTCAGAAGAACCGCATTTAGGCTATCTGAAATAGAAATATTTTGTAACATTATAAATGTCTTTATCATCACTTTTGATCAATTTAAAGCGTCCTTGCTAAATAAGTGTTCATCTCTATAATTTCTTTAAAAAAAATGATAACAATTATACTGACTCTAAGCTTTTGAATGGTATAGTGTATAATGTTACAAAAGCTTTTTATTTCATATAAATGCTGATCTTTGGATCCTTCTATTCACCAAAGAATCCAAAAAAAAATTATTATTCAACTGTTTTAAATATTGATAATAATAATAATAATAATTAAAAAAGGTTTCTTGAGCAGCAAATCAGCATATTAGAATGATTTCAGAAGGATGTGACACTGAAGACTGGAGTAATGATGCTGAAAATTCAGCTTTGATCACAGCAATCATTTTAAAATATATTCAAATAGAAAGCAGTTATTTTAAATAGTAAAAATATCTTACAACATTACTGCTTTTGCTGTACTTTGGATCAAATAAATGCAGGCTTGGTGAGCAGAAGAGACTTCTTTATAAAACATTAAAAATCTTACTGTTCAAAAACTGTTGACTGGTAGGTTATATAGATTACAGATATGTTATATTGTAATGCGTGTGTGTATGTATATATGCAACATTTCTGTCCCCCTCACTTCTGAAATGATGGCTACGCCCCTGTTCGGCACTCAAGTACAGCAGTCAAGTCAGTCCGGTTTTGAATATGCAGTCAAACCAGCTGTGAAAAACAATATTGCTGTTTGGTAATTTCCAAATTTTTCAATTTTTCAAAGTTTGGAAGAAAGATCTCCAGGAAGATGATTTATTAGAAAGATAGTCTAATAAATGCATGCGTGATTGTCTGTAGCTAAGTCGTTTTTCTTTGCTCAACAAGGCTGCATTTATTTGTTTAAAAATACAGTAAAATTTAATATTGTGAAATATTATGAACTGTTTTCTATTTTAATATATTTTAAAATGTAATTTATTCCTGTGATGCAAAGCTCCAAACTCCAGACTCTTCAGTGTCACATGATTCTTCAGAAATCATTCTAATATGCTGATTTGCTGCTTAAGAAACATTTCTTATTATTATTGAAAAAATGTTGTGGTACTTAGTATTTTTTATGGAAACAGTGCTGTGTGTGTGTATATATGTGTATATATATATATATATATATATATAAACATTATAAATGTCTTTACTGTCACTGATAAATGACCTCAGGGCAACAGAGCACCATTTCAATGTTATGTTAAAAGTGGTACAAATACAAATACAGTATGTACATATACCAGCTTTGATATTCCCTCTATGGACATGCCCTTTCCTGAAAAACCCAAACATGCACACTGTCTCCTCTACATCCCTCCTCTTACTTCCACTCTTTCACTATCAATTATTTTCACCTTCTCTCAGCTCTCTGCAGCTCATCATTTCCAAAAGAAGCCCTTCATCGTGTTGAGTGTGTGTATGTGTGTGAATTGCCGGTATAAGGCAGCATTAGCTTGGGCCCAGATGAAAACACACTCTTGACCGTGGATTGGTGAATATCAGCTCTTGAGGTGCTGGCAGATGTTTTTTTGCGTGGCGGTCAGATTACTGTGTGAGTGAAGAAAATCTGACTGAGCCTGGTCGACTCCTACAAAACCCAGGTTAATGTCAACATCAAACGGCATTCGCAACCCATATTTCTGGGTGAAACCAGATATTCAAAAAGAAAAAATATACTTCAAATACATTTTATTCTATTTACCCACGTCTGTCTCTTTCATGCACTGTTACACTCTCATTCCATCTGGTGGGCACATTTATCTTATATGTGACCTTATCTGTGAATACATACTGCTGTTTCTCATAAACACCTCACAACAGTTATCTTACTGTAGATGACCTAATTCTACTTCCTCACTTTCACATTAACACATTATCTCTTACTAAATCTTTTCCTTTCTCACACTTTTGGAAGTCTTGTGATGAATAACCTAACTAATGGAGACCTATTTAACTCTAATATTCCACTGTTAAATATTTATCAGTAGTTAATGAGAGCAGTTATCTCGACTTTTTAGTAGATAGAGAGATGGAAGATTAAACCTTGTTTATTCATTCATCCTTGTTCTGTAACATTTGCCATATGCTCTTTTTTTCCTGCTCTTGTCCGTCATACCTGTTTGTTTTTTCCAAATGAAATGTGCTGCCATGCATCCTTCTGATTCAACAGACCCATTTTTCTAAATGGCTGTTTGTTTTATTTAGGGTCTGGGAAGTCTGGAGCCAGCAGAAGCTCTTTAAAATGGCTTTTTATATCTTTTAGTGATTGTGTAGACTATTGTGTGCCTCCAGTTAATGCATGGAGTTGGACTTGGCGATTATTGGTTAGCACGTGAAACAATACATTTAGCTATGGAACTTGCATGTTTTACCCATCTTTCTTATTTTTTGTCCTCTCGCTATGTTATGAATAAAAATAACAAAAACAGAATAAAAAATCCTGCATGTAGTTGTAATAGTGTACATTAATAATACAAAAATATACTGTCCAATACAATATAATTTTTTTTACATAAAACTATAGATATATATTTTTTATTTTAAAAGATCATGCATAATATATTTACAATGGTTTTACTGGAGGCATGGCACTAGTTAGTTGAATATGAATAAATATATGAATAAAAGATAGATGTGAATAAAAATGAACAAAGTATAAACATTGTAGATTAAAAGTAATATATTTAAATTATTATTTTTTTTACATTTTATATATACAGTATATATATTTATATATATATATGCTGTATATATTTCAATTAGCTAAATTGTATTACATAAGAGTATGTTGTATGTAATTTTATTAAAGCAAAATGCCTTATAGCCTTTCCTTAGCTCAAACAGTGGAGGATGGTATTAGCAATGCCAAGGTAAGCATTTAAATTCCCTGAGAAAGCAAGAACTGCTAAAATATGTTCCTTAAATGCAATGTAAATCCCTTTCTGCCAAATGCATAAATGTAAATGCAAAAATATCCCCAGTATAGTGTCATCTCTTTTTTTTTTCTAGCAGTATAGCCTGTAACCTTATTTCTAATATGCCTCAAGCTTTTATGAATGGCTTTTTTTCATCAGTTAAGTGACTCTTCTCATTAACATTCAGACGCAGTTGTATGAATCACAGCTCTAGTGGCTGCTGCTGAATTCATTGTCCTTATGTTACCTGGGGATCAAGTATCAGCCAGAGGGCATGTGACACTTTGTCTTTATATAAAGCCAGTGAGACATTCCACAGAGCCATTGGTTTCCAGCAGTCATAAAGGACAGTGTCCCATAGAGTTGTTCTTCTGTTGGCCAGACACACTGGCAGAGCAGAAACCCTATTGGCCCGGGTAGTGATTTCATAGAAGAAAGAAAGAAACCGTAAGTCAACACTTAAGTCAAATGGAATATGTGTGCCGAATCATTCGAAGTGTTTCCGAGTGCTGTGGGAAGAGATTGCGCTAAGGACTCTTGCAGAATGTCATCTGCTTATGCGTGTCGTGACGCTGGCGGCCCTCAGGCACCCCTCAGGCTGAACTGATTCTGCCCTTCTGCGTTAGACTCTGTAGAGCTGTACTACAAAGCTCTCGCTCCACGCTGTGGTCACAGGCTGCACTGCTTCTGTTCAAATCATCTCCAAAAGCTTCTTTGACTAGACTGTGTGCAACAAAAGCTTACATACGAATTAAAGAAACATCCTCCGATAAGGCATCAGCATTGTGGTGCATTTTATTGCCGTCATGTTCTGTATCAGAGTTATTCTTGGCAACTGGAAAGATCCATTTACATGCTATAATGCAATATAAAACTGCTAAATCAGCTTATGTTTTATGATCTCTGAAATTCTTCATGCTCAGCCATTCTGAGATTAATCATTGAAACTGGATCTCTGGTGCAGAAACAGCTTCACGTCCAAAGCTTGTTCTGCACTTTTTAACTAATAAAGGCATTGAGAAAATGTTAAGCCGTTACTTAATGGAAGCTTTAATGCAGTGTGTCAAACTTAATGCTTTTTCACTGTGCCTCTTGAATACAGGCACCCTAAAATTACATTGCATGTGTTTTTAGCTCATTTGAATGAAGGTAATGCTAGCAAAGGTTAATATTGCAGCATTAAAGGTGATAATGCCAGTGGCAGAGTGACTTGTTTGGGTTGTCGCTTGGCCTAGTTAGCTACAACTCCCATTTCTCATGGCATCATGTTTCTCTACAGGTGCAATTTGGAATGACCAAATGTAATCACATGATATTGAGGACACCACTTAGCTTATGGTAAACAGACCATGTCCCATACTAACATTTCATACTTGACGCCCTCTTCCTTTGTGTATGTATACATTACATTGCATGTGTTTTTAGCTCATTTGAATGAAGGTAATGCTAGCAAAGGTTAATATTGCAGCATTAAAGGTGATAATGCCAGTGGCAGAGTGACTTGTTTGGGTTGTCGCTTGGCCTAGTTAGCTACAACTCCCATTTCTCATGTTTCTCTACAGGTGCAATTTGGAATGACCAAATGTAATCACATGATATTGAGGACACCACTTAGCTTATGGTAAACAGACCATGTCCCATACTAACATTTCATACTTGACGCCCTCTTCCTTTGTGTATGTATACACTAGCACTCTCACACATTTCCAGTTACACCTGAAAGCCTATATCGAGGGAGCATGACTAAGGGATGGCATGGGGTGGAGTTATTTTGGGATCCCTGGGAAAAGGTCTCATGTAGACGGTAAGGGAGATTTGATGATGGGTACATTGAGTGTTAATGGGGCAGGGGTGTGTTTTTGTGAGTATGAGTGTGTGTGTCATCTAATGGAAAAATCAGCAGATGGCTTGTCTACATTACTCTCTCTGTGGAGATACTGTGTGGTCCCTTCTTTTCTACGTTGGCCCCTGGGATGGGGAGAGGCTGGAATTTCGACCTGGAGTTTCAGAGGTTAGGAGAGTGCATGGTACAGTTCAGATAGCAACACGACTCCATTCTGAAATTCCCACGTTTATTTTGTGACACTTTATGTGAGTGTTTATGTACTGGGTGGATTACCTTTTTATGCTATCCTCATGAGTATGTACCTAGAGCTTATCCAGAGTCTAGACGTTGTAAAAATGTCTCGTCTTAATATCATTAAAAAAAAATTTTTTTGTCGTCAGTGAGTGTGTTTATGCACATATCTTAACCTTATGCCTAATAATCTGACAGTTTGTAAGGTCATATATGGATTAAATGCATTAAACAGTGCTGTTTTGTCAGGTAAAAACCAGAAACTTTTTAATAAGATCCCTGGGAAAAGGTCTCATGTAGACGGTAAGGGAGATTTGATGATGGGTACATTGAGTGTTAATGGGGCAGGGGTGTGTTTTTGTGAGTATGAGTGTGTGTGTCATCTAATGGAAAAATCAGCAGATGGCTTGTCTACATTACTCTCTCTGTGGAGATACTGTGTGGTCCCTTCTTTTCTACGTTGGCCCCTGGGATGGGGAGAGGCTGGAATTTCGACCTGGAGTTTCAGAGGTTAGGAGAGTGCATGGTACAGTTCAGATAGCAACACGACTCCATTCTGAAATTCCCACGTTTATTTTGTGACACTTTATGTGAGTGTTTATGTACTGGGTGGATTACCTTTTTATGCTATCCTCATGAGTATGTACCTAGAGCTTATCCAGAGTCTAGACGTTGTAAAAATGTCTCGTCTTAATATCATTAAAAAAAAAAAATTTTGTCGTCAGTGAGTGTGTTTATGCACATATCTTAACCTTATGCCTAATAATCTGACAGTTTGTAAGGTCATATATGGATTAAATGCATTAAACAGTGCTGTTTTGTCAGGTAAAAACCAGAAACTTTTTAATAAAAAAAAACAGATTGTGCACCAATATTTTTATACCAATTTCGCTATGCATGTAGACTATGCATGCATGCAGACTTGCTATGCATTATCTAGTTTTTAAAACAAGTGGACTTTTTATGGTTCTGAGCATATTCTTGTGCATGTAAACATTTTTTTTTCATTCCAAATGTTGTTATAAAGCAGCATGACTTTCTTACATGAAACACAAATAGAGAAATTTCAAATAATGTATTGTTTTCTCTTTTCCATACAATTACAATATATGGGGACTGAAGCATCATGGTGTTTTTTTATAGCTGTAAAACTTCAGTTCTCATTCATTGTAATTGCATGGAAAAGCACAAACCATATATTCTCCATTTGTGTCCACCAATAAGTCATACAGGTTTGGAATGACATATGGGTGAGTAAATGATTACAGAATTAAAATTTTTGGGTAAACTGTTCCTTTAAGGCTGGAATGCAATGAAATCGGAACATATTTTAAAACACTAGACATCATACACTTGCCAAGTTTGTAAATGGTTACAGAGAAGATCTGGGTATCATATACTAAATGGCTGTGGACTTGCAGGTAGTTTGATCACAAAGAAACATGAGCCTTGTTACTAGAAGATGCATGGCAAATGAAAATGTGTTGTAATTTAAACACAATCATCTTAAAATTACAAACATGTTTGATATCCATAGAATCATAGTCTGAAGATAAAAATCTGTACCCATCATACATTACGTGGTTTTCTGTGAAATCTGTCGACTCTGACTGCCCAAAATCTGGCTCAAAATCTAGTTCTGATCACTCTAACTTTGTAATTTTTTGTTTTCCCCCCATCCTCATTTTTCTTTCAGGATGGACAAGGAGGTTCTGTTAGAAAATGTTTCTTTCATGCCTTGATTGTTCAAGCAGATACATGAAGTGGCAGAAGGTTTTAAGCCAAAGCAACAACACCCTAAAGAACAAACAAATGAGCTGTCTTTTCACATGATGCCTTCAGCTACTTATGCATAGGGTTGATATATGGACGAGAGGAGTACCATACAAAGAGAGAGACAACGGAGCGGCGATTCCGTCGCAGGCTATGGGGGCCATGGTGACCTAGAGTCAATAGTCGTTTCCTGGCAGGACAACTTGATTCCAGTTTAATCCCTGCTTGCTCTCTTTGTCTTCTACCTCCCTACCAGAGTGAGGCGCCACCCTCTCTCTGTTCCTGCCACCCACTTGGCCAAGACAGCTATGGCTGGAGTGAGGAAGTTGGCACGAGTAGTCAGGCACCAGGGTCTCCACCGCCTGATCTTTGCACTCATCCTCTTCTGTCTACTCTCCATGGCCTACTTGGCTTATCACGTCAGTGCTGGACCCAAGATCAAGGAGGCCCCTGTGCCATTACCACTGGGGGACTGTGTAGCTACATCAGTAGTTGGTGGCGGACAAAGGACTCCACTGTTCCTGCCATCACAGGTCAGCCAACGGCGACACTCGGCGAGGACAGCAGACACCTCTAGGACGGAGCCTGTGGTGTTACTCTTTGTAGAAAGTATCTACTCCCAACTTGGACAAGAGATCGTAGCCATTTTAGAGTCAAGCCGCTTTCATTACCGCACTGAAATTGCACCGGGGAAGGGGGACATGCCTCCTTTGGCTTGGCGAGGTCGTGGCCGATACACCCTCATCGTCTATGAGAATCTGCTCAAGTACGTCAACTTGGACTCATGGAACCGCCAGTTACTGGATAAATACTGCCAAGACTATGGAGTGGGAATCATTGGCTTCTATCGGGCAAATGAAAACTCCCCATCCAGCGCTCAGCTTAGAGGCTTCCCTCTCTTCTTGCGTTCAAACCTGCCACTTTGGGATTACAAAGTCAACCCTGCTGCACCCCTGCTCTACATCACCAAACCTAATGAGCTGGAACCTGGCCCTTTACCTGCGGACAACTGGACCATCTTCCTGTCCAACCACAGCACTTATGAGCCTGTGCTGTTAGCTAGCCCCAGACCAGCAGAACCCAATCAGCTCCCAACACACTCACACCAACAGAGAGCACTGCTGGCTACAGTTATGCAGGACCTAGGTCTTCACGATGGGATCCAGCGGGTGTTCTTTGGAGGTAGCTTGTCTTTTTGGCTGCACAAGCTGCTGTTCGTGGATGCTGTGGGTTATTTAACTGGCAGAAGGCTCAGCCTCTCATTGGACAGATTTTTGCTTGTGGATGTGGATGACATCTTTGTTGGGAAGGAAGGGACACGCATGAAAGTGGCAGATGTTGAGGTATGAGCCTTAAAAAGTTATTGGATATTCTCGCCAAGTGTGATTCAATGTATTCTGACTTTTCCAGGTGTAAGACATTGAGTGCTTGCCAAAACTACCATCACTGATACTGTTAGTCATATTAAGTAAAATAAAATTGTATTATAAAAGTACTAATATTTATGACTTAAATTTTAAATGTTAAACCAAAAAAAAAAGTTAACTGAGAAGCTTGCTGAGGTGTGCTGTTACTTTTAAGCAAGCAGACTTAAAGGGATAGTTCACCCAATAATGAAAATCCTGTAATCATTTACTCACCCTACAATTGTTTCAACAAGTTTTTCTTCTGTTAAACACAAAAGAGAATTTGTTTTTTTTAAGTTGACGGTCCCCATTGACTTTCATAGTATTTTCTTCCATACTATGCAAGTCAATGGGGACCATCAACTGTTTAGTTACCCATATTCTTTTGTGTTCAACAGAAAAAAGAAACTCATACAGGTTTGGAATAACTTGAGGGTGAGTAAATGTGAACTATCCCTTTAAGATTTTGATTTGTTTCCCCCATGGTAGCCGATGAAACACCTATCCCCATAGACTTTCAAGACTTTCATTTCAAGTGAATGGAATATCATGGAGACTTGTGGGTGGCTGTTATGACTTGAGTCAATGTGCAACCACCTAGCAATTGCCCAGATCACCCTAGCAACAGGCAAAACCACATTAAATGTCTCAGCAACCCCCATTTACATTTGTATGAGAAAATGTAAAAAAAAAAAATTCTTATTTGTGATATGAAATCATCAGTTTGTGGGGTGGATAGGGAATCAGGCATCAGTCAGACCTGACCCAGTTTGTCTTCCATCAAAGTTATCTTTTGTTTGAATAATCCGAACTCTTTATTCTCAGAGCTTCTCTCTGACCGCTGTCACACTCCCAGAGCTCCTCCATGACTGAATTGAAGCTAATGAATTAGCACACTTAATACGGATCAGGGAGATGTATTCTCTCTCTGCCGTTGTTTGTAGAGAGCCGTGATTATTGTGCGAGAGGGAGAGCTTGTTTGTAATGCAGTGGAGCATGGTGTTTTTCTTTCACCATCCCTCTCTCTCTCCCTCTCTCCCATCTCCTGAGAGTGAAAGAAAGCTCTCGCTGAAGGCTAGCATGGGGCTAATTAGACTGGCTCACTTTTTAATTTGGGCAGATAAGTTCTCATAGGGGGCCGCGTGGCCCACCACACCAAAAGCAATGTCATGCCTGAGGTTTTTGGTTTAACATCTCTCTCTCTTTCACTTGCTTTTCCCCCCTGGTAAGAGCTATGATTTTCCATCTTTTGTTCTATCCTTATTCCTTTTCACCCTTTATCTTCCTTGCCTTTCTTGTCTCTGCAAGATCTGCCCTCTTTTATCTACCTCTACTCCAACCTGCATGTGTATAATATCAAAATAATATACTTGATATAACTAGGGCTGCCGTTATTGCTGGTAGACTATGTGATGGAAGAAATGTCAACCTGAAACTTTTATACAATGCTAGAGATATATTTGTGTGGCTATCAGAACCACTTTATTTTTTACACCTGGGAAAACAAAACACTGAATAATGCAAAAATAGAGGGCAAAATGTGTCCACGTCCGGATGAGGAAGAACCTGAATATAAAGTGTAGCTGTTTACTGTTGTTTATGTTGCATCTGCCATATTAATACAGAAATGAAGTGATGTGCGGTCACAGTTTTGAATGTGACTTATCCAATCAGAGTTTAATGCTTATCCAAAATCGGTTTTAACACATGGCTATTCACTATATCTACAATTGTCTTTGTTAACTTACAGCAAAAAGGCTAACTGTTCTGCAAGATATCATCACTGTGACTCATATTGTGATATAACATTAATTCCACCCACCCTTAGTTGCTTCACATATCCTAAAATAATGATGCTCATCAGTCAGCATCTATGTTATTTAGATTATGTATGTTTGTGCCAGCTGAGATGTTTTATCTCCCTCCTCTCTAGGCGCTGCTTCACACACAAAATAAACTCCGTTCTCTGGTACCTAATTTCACCTTCAACCTGGGATTCTCTGGCAAGTTTTTTCATACAGGTATGATGAAGTTGATGGTTGTGTGAGTTATAGAGATAAAACCATCTCCACCTCCACACGCTCATTTATTGTCTCTTTCTGGTCTTGTTCTTCAGGTACAGATGAGGAAGATGAGGGTGATGACACCCTGCTTCGACACCGGCAGGAGTTCTGGTGGTTCCCGCATATGTGGAGTCACATGCAGCCTCATCTCTTCCACAACGTCAGCGTACTCGCAGAACAGATGAGACTTAATAGACAGTTTGCACAGGTCAGAATCTGTCCTGATACATGCCAAATAATATGCTGTTCAATTCTCGATTCTGATACATGATATTGAATTGGTTTTCCATGGCTGTAAAGTAATGTCTCTTTCAGGAGCATGGGATCCCCACAGACATGGGTTACGCTGTAGCCCCCCATCACTCAGGTGTGTACCCTGTACACAGTCAGCTTTATGAGGCCTGGAAGAGCGTATGGGTCATCAAGGTGACCAGCACAGAAGAGTATCCTCATCTCAGGCCTGCCCGCTACCGCAGAGGCTTCATACACAACGGCATACAGGTGGGAACTCAAGTGTGCTTACAGTACCTCCAATTAACTATGTGTCTCATGGGGCATTTACATAAGATGTTTGGGTGCATTCTAGTGTCTAGCAGAACAGCTAGACTAAATGCAACAAAATGTAGCACAGGATGCATGCTATTTTTAACTCGATGCAATGTTTATGGTGCAAAATGCTAAAAAACTGCGATGCAGTGGATAAAGACATCCATGTGAATGCATGTGGCTCAGCAGAGGTGCTTTTAAGACGTGTGTAATGATTGCTGTCTAACAGCTAATGCACTGTAAATAGGTTGCTGTAAATTTTACAGTAACTTACTGGCAGCTGGATTCTACTCAGTTGTTTTCAACATAATAAAAACAATAATAATAATAATAATAGTTTTCTGAGCAGCAAATCAGAATATTAGAATGATATCTGAAGGATCATGTGACTGGAGTAATGATCCTAAAATTCTGCTTTAATCACAGAAATAAATTACATCTTAAAATATATTCAAATACAAAACAGTTATTTTAAATAGTAAAAATATTTCAGAATTGTACTGTTTTTGCTGTACTTTGGATCAAATAAATGCAGGCTTGGTGAGCAGAAGAGACTTCTTTAAGAAACATTAAAAATCTCCCTCTTTCCAGAATTCCAGCTGATCTGTGACTTTCAATGCATTTGGTGCCACAAATGTTGACCGTCTGAATGAACCTGCAAGCACAAGAAAAAAAAA
>NW_015505484.1:411690-413029 GCF_001515645.1 Sinocyclocheilus grahami | reverse complement strand
AGTGGATATCCGGGGCTTAGCCCAGAAACATTAATGCATGTATCAAAATACACGGCATACACTTCAAATAAATTAGGCTATGCTAAAAGTTACATTGCTAAATGGCTTAATTTTTTTTTTTTAAAGAGACAAGTATAATTAATTATAATTTGCACTTACAAATTGCATAAATAACATTACAGTGTTTCCCACAGACTTCCATTCTATTTGTGGCGGCATATATATGCAGACTCATTCTCTGCCAGCAGGAATCGAGGTTTCCCCGGTAATGCTGTACACAAAGCAGAGCTCCGCTCACAAACGCTGCATTATCAGACATTACAAGCAAGAAGAAATGAAAATGAGTTTCCTTCAGAAATACAGTGATATAAAAACACCCGCACCGGCTTTCGATTTTGAAACGTGCAGCGCTCATGTTTATTCAGCATGTGTTAGCATGTTCCTCTCAAAGTCAACCTGTTCTGTGAGTTAGTGGAGAACAGCAGCTAGAGGCTAATTTAATGACATTAGAGTTAGTTAAGCTGATGGAAGCTCACCTGCTGTTAGCACCGCTACGAGGCAATCACAAGACTCCAGTACACCTCCGATGCAGACGACATGACCACAAACTTTAAAATAAAATACAGAAGATGTTCTTAACAGTGGTGTTTCTTCACTCAGTTTTCCTCAGTAGGTTGTCAGCTCGCTGTTTTATATTAACGTTACGTCTGTCACTGAATTTAGGGACCGTCTCTAAAGTTACATACGACATTGGTACACACTTTCTGACTTAAATAGCATTTGAAGAGAATTACCTTACTTGTGAGGATACACTTCAAATAAAATAGGGCTATGCTAAAAGTTACATTGCTAAATGGCTTAATTTTTTATTTTTAAAGAGACAAGTATAATTAATTATAATTTGCACTTACAAATTGCATAAATAACATTACAGTGTTTCCCACAGACTTCCATTCTATTTGTGGCGGCATATATATGCAGACTCATTCTCTGCCAGCAGGAATCGAGGTTTCCCCGGTAATGCTGTACACAAAGCAGAGCTCCGCTCACAAACGCTGCATTATCACACATTACAAGCAAGAAGAAATGAAAATGAGTTTCCTTCAGAAATACAGTGATATAAAAACACCCGCACCGGCTTTCGATTTTGAAACGTGCAGCGCTCATGTTTATTCAGCATGTGTTAGCATGTTCCTCTCAAAGTCAACCTGTTCTGTGAGTTAGTGGAGAACAGCAGCTAGAGGCTAATTTAGTGACATTAACGTTAGTTAAGCTGATGGAAGCTCACCTGCTGTTAGCACCGCTACGAGGCAATCACAAGACTCCAGTACACCTCCGA
>NW_015505484.1:404877-409081 GCF_001515645.1 Sinocyclocheilus grahami | reverse complement strand
TTAATTCGCTGTTAAGGTTAAATAACGACTCACCAGAGGAGCTAACTTGCATTAAAGTGCAGCAGAACGTACAAACGTGTTTCTCGGTTTAACTAAGGTTTGTTTCGAGCAATATAGGTGACATTAACTTACTCACCAGTCGATGTTATCAGCCTTTTGTCTGTCAGAAAAAAAGGCTCCAACTCCCGACATGAAAAATGACACGATGAATAATGTTAGCTTGCTGTTAACAAGTGAAAACAACTTAAAATATCGCAGTTTTGCATAAAACAGAAATAATATACTAACCTTTCGTCGAGTTAACCGTGCATTTCTCTTTTGTCCTTTTACAGCCACTTCCACCAAACAGTCAAAAAAGAACTCCCTTGCCATTGGTCAGTTTTTCGCGGGCAAGTTCACTACTGTACATTGATTTACAGTAGCGAGGAAATACAGTAGTGACCGTATATTGTCCCGTAATCCTTTGCGGTTTGCAGTAAAATACTGTATACGCATTTTACAGTATCTTACTGTACATATTACAGTATAATACTGTTCAAATTACAAAAATCAGTTACAGTGTGCATGCAGCACGCTGTCAACAATGGCAGGTATTCATGTGTCACTTATAAACTGTAACAGTTCTGCCTTTTGGCTATGCTGACACACCATAATTCAGAGCAAATATGTTTGGTATCTTTCCCTGCATGGAATATCTTTTTAAAAATAATGGTATCACTTTACATTAAGGATTTATTTCATCAAGATTAGTTAATTCATTAAGTATCATACACTTTTACAGCATTTCTTAAAAAAGGTAAATGATTGTCTTAATTTTTTTGAAGACATCTAATGTTCACTAAGACTGAATTTATTTGTTTAAAAAAATACAGTAATATTTTTAATTATTATTGAAATTTAAAGTAACTTTTCTATTTTAATATATTTTAAAATGTGCTTAAAATATATTCATATAATGGCAAACTGAATTTTTAGCAGCCGCTACTCCTGCTTTGTCACATGACCCTTCAGAAATCATTCTAATATGATGATTTGCTTCTTAATTATTATTGGTGCCCAATTATTAATAATGGTTTTTATTATTATCCTCATTGAACAGTTTTTGCTGGATAATATTTTTGTGGAAACCATGATACATTTTTTTCAGGATTCTTTGGTGTACAGAAAGTTCAATCATTTATCCTTGCATAAAAAAAGTATTAATCTCTCTTAAAAAAAAACACTTCTTTCAAAAACATTAAAAAATCTTAATTATTCCAAACTTTTGGCCAGTAGTGTATATACTGATGCATTTTAAGTTAACAATTAATGTATTATGAATGAACATGAAGTAACAGTGAGTAATATTTATAAATTAACATCAACCTAGATTAATATTTTTGGAAAAATTGTTAATTTTTAGTGCACAATACCAATGCATTAACTAATTCTAACAAATCAAGTCTTATTGTAAAGTTACTAAAATAGCTTTAAAAATTTCCATCAAATATTCTGAATATAAGAAAATTCCCAGGATTGCTCTCATTTCTGTTAAGTGTGATTTGGCTAGTAAGTTGTGTTTGGCTTTGTGTATCAGGTTCTCCCCCGGCAAACCTGTGGGCTTTTCACACATACCATCTTCTACAAAGATTATCCAGGAGGCCCTCAGGAGCTGGACAAGAGCATTCGTGGAGGAGAGCTGTTTCTTACAGTGTTGCTCAATCCGGTTAGTGTCACACCAGCAACGACACACTAGCCCAGATACAGCCAACACCTAAAACAATGCTGTAATATGACAAACGTAGTCTTTTTGACCTACTTGTCCCTGTCCTCTCCCATGGGTAGGTTAGTATATTCATGACTCACCTGTCAAACTATGGCAACGACCGGCTGGGCCTGTACACCTTTGAGTCACTGGTGAGGTTTGTGCAGTGCTGGACTCACCTGCGCCTGCAGACACTGCCTCCCGTCCGCCTCGCTCAGAAATACTTCCAGATTTTCCCTGATGAGAGAGACCCCTTGTGGCAGGTTTGTGCAATTACATTTTCATGCTTATAACTGGGTGAATCTCATAGAGGCTGCCAAAGAAAGACATTGAACATATTTTACCCCAATAATAA
The DNA here is from genome assembly GCF_001515645.1 of Sinocyclocheilus grahami. Classification (NCBI taxonomy): domain Eukaryota; kingdom Metazoa; phylum Chordata; class Actinopteri; order Cypriniformes; family Cyprinidae; genus Sinocyclocheilus; species Sinocyclocheilus grahami. Next base: position 406,982 of record NW_015505484.1, on the reverse strand, counting down.
AGCATATTAAATATTATGTTAAAATGTAATTTTAAATTATATTGCATGTCATTACAACCAACATGGTTCTAAAAATAGGCTTTTTTTTAATTAAAAAAAATATTATTCAATAATATTCTCAACAATTGTTTTTAATAAATAACTTTCACTTAGCTAAGGTTTCTTTGTTTTGTCTTAAATTAATTTAGATTTTTTTTAACACATTTTCCCCCCACATCCAAAATTAAAATGCATGTTTAGGTAATGAACAGGAAAACTTGTTACAAGTGATTTATATTAGTCTCATATTAATTTATGCTCACATTATACTTACAAATACTCTCCCTGATAAACAGAACCCGTGTCATGACAAGAGACACAAAGACATCTGGTCCAAAGAGAAGACCTGTGACAGACTGCCCAAGTTTCTAGTGATTGGCCCTCAGAAGACCGGTAACAAAACCTCTGAATATGATTATTTTATTTTTTATTATAAGTTAGATATGCATTCTCTTTTGAACATACTATATACTGTATGTATGTGAAGCTGTTTGCAGTAACAGAAGAGTGTACCCATTGTTGTTTGTTAGTCATTAAAACCATTAGAGACTAATACACAATTTAATAATAAGCCAGGCTTTATGATGTAGAACACTTTATGATTCCACATACAAGTCACAGAACACAGAATATTTCCTAGAAATGTGATTACTATTTGATCAAAACAACTTGATGCAGTGGTGTCATGCTCTTTTTGCAGGAACCACCGCGCTTCACTCTTTTCTTGGCCTTCATCCTGCCATTACCAGCAGCTTCCCCAGCCCCATCACCTTTGAGGAGGTGCAGTTCTTCAGCGGACCAAACTACCAGCGTGGCATTGACTGGTAACCATGGAAACCCCATCCATATCTCATTTTCTTTGTTTCCAAATCAAATACCAATTTTTGTAAAGCCTCACTCGCATCACACTGACACAATTTTTTTTGGGACCATGCTAAATGCATATATTATTGCAGTGATACACCCTGTACTTAAAAAGCCTAACCTTGATCCACAGGTCCTAGCCAATTACCGGCCTATATCAAAACTTCCTTTCCTTTTAAAGGTATTGGAGAAGGTTGTTTTTCATCAGCTTTCCTCCTCCTTAAAGAATAGTGATATACTGGACAAATTTCAGTCTGGGTTCAGAGCTCAGTATAGTACAGAAACTGCTCTTTTAAAAGTGTTAAACGATTTGCTATTAGCTGTCGACTCTGGGAAATGTGGGGTTTTGATCCTTCTAGATCTAAGCTCGGCTTTTGACACTATCGACCATTCTATTTTATTGATACGACTGGAGGAGGAATTATCAACAATTAGGTATGTTGGAATTAGGGGAACAGCATTAAACTGGTTCACATCCTATCTTAAGGGGAGCTCTTTCTCTGTAGCTATTGAGAATTTTACCTCTGTTAATGCTGCATGTACATGTGGGGTACCACAGGGTCCCGTTTTAGGCCCTGTTTTGTTTTCCCTTTATCTTCTTCCTTTAGCAATGATTTTTCATAAGTATCAGATCTCATACCATCTTTATGCAGATGATATACAGCTTTATCTTCCAATGCAACCAGATGACAATATATCTCTCCGGTTTTTGATTGATTGTGTGAGTGAAGTTAAAACTTGAATGGCGGAAAATATTTTACAGCTAAATGATTCTAAGACAGAAGTGTTGGTCTTTGGACGGCCTGAATGTGCTTCCATCCTTTCTAAAACTTTTGAGTCCTATAACTAAAACTGTAGGCACTTGTGCTCGGAATTTGGGTGTTATTTTTGACCCGGCACTCAATTTTGATAAACAGATAAAATCAGCATTTTTTCAGCTTAGGATGTTTGCTAAAATTAAATCTTTTCTCTCTTTTAAGGATCTGGAGACTATTATTCATGCATTTATTTCAACAAGATTGGATTATTGTAATTCTTTGTATTTAGGAATTACTCAGTCATGTTTATCTCGTCTCCAGATGGTCCAAAATGCTGCGGCCATACTTTTAACAGGGACCAAAAAGAGAGAAAGTATTACTCCAGTTTTAATTAGTTTGCATTGGCTTCCTATCGAGTTTCGAATCCAGTTTAAAGTACTGCTG
>NW_015505484.1:390061-400630 GCF_001515645.1 Sinocyclocheilus grahami | reverse complement strand
CGCTAAACTGCGCGTTTTATGAAGTGATCTCTGCTGGGCCGTCGTCCCCCGCAGCTCTGCTCTCTCTGCACCGCCCAGCCTGGAGGCCTGGAGCCTACAGCAGCCATCTGGAGCGCTGGTTACACCACTACCAGCCCAGTCAGGTGTGTACACACACACCTATAGACCTATAGCCGACTTCTGGAACTTCTTACACTACTATTTATTATTAATAGTAGTCTTAATAATGGTCATGTTCCATCCTGTTTTAAACATGCAGTGATTCACCCTGTACTTAAAAAGCCTAACCTTGATCCACAGGTCCTAGCCAATTACCGGCCTATATCAAAACTTCCTTTCCTTTTAAAGGTATTGGAGAAGGTTGTTTTTCATCAGCTTTCCTCCTCCTTAAAGAATAGTGATATACTGGACAAATTTCAGTCTGGGTTCAGAGCTCAGTATAGTACAGAAACTGCTCTTTTAAAAGTGTTAAACGATTTGCTATTAGCTGTCGACTCTGGGAAATGTGGGGTTTTGATCCTTCTAGATCTAAGCTCGGCTTTTGACACTATCGACCATTCTATTTTATTGATACGACTGGAGGAGGAATTATCAACAATTAGGTATGTTGGAATTAGGGGAACAGCATTAAACTGGTTCACATCCTATCTTAAGGGGAGCTCTTTCTCTGTAGCTATTGAGAATTTTACCTCTGTTAATGCTGCATGTACATGTGGGGTACCACAGGGTCCCGTTTTAGGCCCTGTTTTGTTTTCCCTTTATCTTCTTCCTTTAGCAATGATTTTTCATAAGTATCAGATCTCATACCATCTTTATGCAGATGATATACAGCTTTATCTTCCAATGCAACCAGATGACAATATATCTCTCCGGTTTTTGATTGATTGTGTGAGTGAAGTTAAAACTTGAATGGCGGAAAATATTTTACACCTAAATGATTCTAAGACAGAAGTGTTGGTCTTTGGACGGCCTGAATGTGCTTCCATCCTTTCTAAAACTTTTGAGTCCTATAAATAAAACTGTAGGCACTTGTGCTCGGAATTTGGGTGTTATTTTTGACCCGGCACTCAATTTTGATAAACAGATAAAATCAGCATTTTTTCAGCTTAGGATGTTTGCTAAAATTAAATCTTTTCTTTCTTTTAAGGATCTGGAGACTATTATTCATGCATTTATTTCAACAAGATTGGATTATTGTAATTCTTTGTATTTAGGAATTACTCAGTCATGTTTATCTCGTCTCCAGATGGTCCAAAATGCTGCGGCCATACTTTTAACAGGGACCAAAAAGAGAGAAAGTATTTCCTAAATAAAAAGTTAGTATTTGGTCAATTGTGACGAAAGTCAATTTTGACACGAAAAGTTATAATTATTGAACAGGAAAATCATTTTTGTCATGACGTGTTATTCTTTTTTACTTTATCTCTGGATTTGACTTAAATTATTATTCATTATTAAATTATTATAGCAAATTATTCATAGTTTTTATGAAAATTATGGTAATGAAATAATTTTAACGTTGTCTTGACTTTTTTTTTTTTTTCAATTTCTCATAATTTCAGCTTTTTCTCAGAATTTTTACAATGTCATTTGTTCATGAGATATAAAAATTATATAAAAAGTAAAAATTATGATCTATATTTTTCTTTTTTATCTCATATTTTGAACAAATTACATTGTCAAACTTCCGAGAAAAAGTTGAAATTGAGATTTGACATCAGTTGAGTCAACATTATCAAATAAAAAAATGAATGATAGTTATAATTTTGATATAAAAAGGCAAAATTATGATTACTTTTTTTACTTGTCTCAGAATTACAACTTTTTGTCATTAACTTTTTATTTTTATAATTTTGTCTTTAATAATCAACGTGTCCCAAATCTTATAATTTCTCAGAAGTACGACGGTCAATTGTTCAAAATATGAGATAAGTAAAAATTATCAAATCATAATTTTGACTTTTTATCTCATAGTTATAACTTTTTGTCATTCATTTTATTTTTTAATTTTGACTTGTCATCATTGACTTTTCTCATAATTTTGAATGTCATAATTGTTCCTCCATAAATGTATGTGTAACTCGCATTGAATTTTTTCCTCTCTCCAGTCGAGGGTGTTTCTGTCAGGGTATTACCGCGAGCAGAATGTGGAGTTACTCAGGATGTTGAAACGTCTGGGTCAACCTCTGCCCATTTGGCTCAGAGATGAACTGCACAACGCCAGCTGGAGCTGATAAAAACCTGCATAAAGAGAACCACGGTAGAACCCTGCTCCACACAGGAGAACTTGGGGGCCCGTGTGCGACAGGAGCCAAAAGAGGACTGACCCCTCTCACCCTCCATACTCCGCACAGGCTCTGATGGAACAGACGGGCCGATCACGCTGTTAGTCTGCATGAAGCCCTCAGAGTCACGGGAGAAGCCCTCAACCTGGTTATGTGGACGTTCATGGAGTCATGGATATGGAAATGGGAGCGACCCGATTGGACAGCTTTAAAGACTTCTAGAGTAGTTGGATATCAATTTTATGGCTTTAAAGCCCAGGTCAAATTCACAGTACATTAAACACGGCCATGTATAGTACAATCCATAGTTATTGGATTAAGCACAGGTCATACGCTGAAGGAAACAACCAGAACACTGAACAAGGAATGAGACACTAATGCGGTTTCAAAACTATAGTATTGCCAACTTTTCTTACATTAGCATTACATTACAGCATTTGAGGTGCATTCAGTAGTTCTTCAGCTAACGTTGCTGTTCTTAGCATGCTTTACGCTGCACTGCCATCAATGGACGTGGATCAGCATGATCGTCTCAGTTTTATCTAAATTGCACTGATATAATTTAGTGCGCTCCACACAATTCAATTACCTGATGTTCGAATTTTAAATAAGATGACTGACAACAGTTTATCTAATAACATCTGCGAAATGTTCAAATAAAGTTATAAAAAAAAGTTTCATAATGTGGTAAACACATTTTAGCCTTTAAAGGGTTGTCAAAATGATAATTGATTTATAAATGATTATATGTATTTTATAGCCTACTAGATCTAAATTGTTTAAACTTCCAGATTAAGCTTGTTTTTCATCAACCGGTCAAAATTTACAGCCGGGCATTCAAATTTGGTCCATTTTTTGGCCAGACAAAAACTGCACACAAGTTAAATGTAAATGTAAATCCACTCTCTTACACTAGGTGGCGCTTATGGAACAGCAGAATTACAGCTGTTTCCTGTAACCTCGGTGGACAAAGCAGCATTGCGATTAAGAACATTACATATTAAAAACATGAAGTATTATAAGAACTTTAAAGTATTATGTTTTCTAAAACATGCTTTACTCTTATTCATACTTGATCAATCTAAACACGTTTTCCAATCTCACAAAATTAGATTTTATGAGCTTAGATTTAGTTAAGGCGCAGTACAATATGTTTCCAATTAGATGAAATTCATTTACTATTTGTTTCCAATGCAGTCATTTTTGACCAGGAGTACAACTATAAAAAAAAATTTTCAGGACCATTTAACCTTTTGAATCAGATCCGTGGATTTTTTTCTGTTAACACAGCAAGTGCCAACACCTTTACCAAATTTTGTACCATTCCGCGTAAGTAAAAAAAATCTTTAAAAAAAAAAGGTCAAAAATGACTGAAAATCATGAGAATGTTAATGCATACAACATTTTAAATCAGCATCTCAGCTTATGAGATATGAGATGTGAATGAAATTACAAAAGAGGTTGCGTTTTCCATTGTAATGATGTGCACGGATTAATCTTTCACAATAAGATCAGTGACATGCATCAAGCACATACAGTAAATGCTGATTTCATGTTGAATTTTACATTTGCATAAAGAAAACCCAGAATCAGTTGCAGAAATGCTCTTTTTATTAAATGCTTTCCAGATCAAGTTTCAATAATAACAAAGCTATGATGAAGAAGACCTACTAACATTCAGACAAACGCTTGATAGTTGTCATTTCATGGTTTTATTAAATGTATGATCATGCAAAAATCCAGCATCCATGTTTAAACTCCAAGTATATACGAAGCCCAATAGTATACCATTACAATGCAATAGATTTACTTAGAATGAGGGGAGCATACCAAGCAGAGGCTTTTGTTTTATATATATATATATATATATATATTTTTTTTTTTTACCATTTTCTACTTTTATTTTTTTATATGGTACATCACTTATAATTCCCAATGGAGAGATTTTCATGTCGAGATGCAAATACTATGAGACTTTTTTCCCTTTTTTTATTAAGTAAACACAGACAGTGGAAAAAAATATACCAAGGAAAGTATACATGCATATTCGCCGGTTTATTTAAACTGCGTGTTTGATTTCTCCTGTCATTGGACGGGTGGGCCAGAAGACTCATACTCGCCGTCTGGCCCAGGATTCAGACCGAGCTTTCAGGGGTTGGATATTTATTTCACTAAATCTAAATCTACCAGCTAGTGACTTCTCGTAGCAATCTTTTCATTTTCATGAAGCTGAAGATGTTAATCATGTAAAAGGATGTATTTAAGTAAAAATTAAAATAATAAAAAGTGTAATCTAGTTTGGCCAGGCAAGGCAGCAGTTCCCCATAGCACAAACAAAGGAAAAAGAAAACAGCGATATAAAAAAAAACACAAGAAACAAGCACGAGACACAAAACGGCCGTGAAAACAGCATCGTCACATATAACCTGACAGCATCACTACCATTGTTGTAAAGGTGATAAACGCGCGCACACATACACACATGCGGAGGTATAGTCCTGATATGTCACAAAGCCCAGCAGCACACGATGAGGGTGTGCCAACACTACATGTATTAACAGACCCATACAAAAGACTGATGTGTTCTAAGGAGGCGGGGTGTTTTTTCCACACGTAATATATTACCTCAAACGAAACTATACTAAAATCTATCTAAAGACAAAACCATAGCAGTGACGAAAAGCATTCGTGCAACTACAGATGAACTTAAGAGATTAATCACTCGTGACAATCAAACCCTCACTTCTAAGTAACATTAAAACTGAGTTTAAATAGTCAGTGCCAAAAAACCTGCGCAATATAGTTGGTGGTGAATGTAACGAACCACTGTGACTTGTAATCGTACAAACATTAAAACCGTGATTTTAAACAACAGAACTACAGCAACGTGTTTGGATTTTCTCCACGCGCTTCTTGTGATCGGATGAACTAAACGACATGTATTTACAGAGCATGTTCACCCCCCGTCACCGACATGAACCACGACTACGACAACACTGAGAACAGGGTGAGCTCGACACGTCCAACGTTACTAAAACAACTGAGTACTTTTACAATGCAGCTGTGTGGGTGTAAGAAAGGACGGCGAGTTTTAAAGGAGACTTTATCACAACATACCAGTCTACTGAAGCTATTTTCACCATGATATAGTTTGTAAAAATGACTAGTCCTCCTTTGAGCTCAGATTTAGTCACTGAGTTCGGAAACTGGAGTTAAGTTCATGTCTGACTATCACAGTACGTCCTGCAGTGGTTTGTCTACATCGCTAACAAAACAGTAAGAGCGAATCTAGTGCTCGGTGTTCAGTTGTGTGCTGTTCACTTGGGCTTTCCTTATATGAAATCTAAATGAGGGATACAATTTATACAAGTTCCGATCGCGCACACGCACCCACACAAACATATCGAGCGCGGTCAGGAACCACATCTTCCCCTAAACCTGGATGGTGAGAGTTTATATCTCCTTTAAATATCTCTGTATAACTTTACATGTTTATTTAGATTAACTTAAAAACTAAAATAGTCTTAAAAATTCAAACTGAACACAAAATACTTGTGTTATGTCAGTCCAAGAAAAGAAAAGAAAAAAACGAAGGAAAATGAAGAGTTCCACATTAACACAAGAGATTACTAAAACCTGGGCCGCACAAACCTTCTCTTAGACCCGGGTTACATAAAAAGCCAACACCAAACAGAAACACTCCTTAAAAAGACTAAAAACTACACTTTGGTTCTTTTTTTGATATAAAGAACTAATGAACATTTTCACTGCCTTGCTCTCGGATTAGTCGACCCCTTCCCATAATTGATTTTGTGTCCAAAAATTTGCAAAGTATACAAGAAGGACTGATGACAAACCTGTAAACTTCAGCATTCTTTGGGCGCAAGTCCATTTTGTGATTTTTTCTTTAAGTTGAAGCCCCCACCCCCCACCCTCCCAACTCCCACCTTGGTTTACCTACATAAATGCTTTTCAAACTTGATTGTAGCTTCTGGTTCAGCTAGTGATTTTTACAATATACAGTATATTTATGAATTCATAGATCAGTACTTACAACACCTTCTGAACATCTTTAACGGGCAAAAGAAGATGGTTCCGTGGGGAAAAAGACAAAAGAGCACCCCCATGTGGGCGTCAGATACATGCACCGTCCCTTGGGCGGGGCCACAGCCGCGGCCAGCTCCCGTTGGTCAAAGATTGGACAGGATAGGTGGTGTTGACAGTTGAACTGGATATTGTCAGAGTTCCTCACTGGTGTGTCTGTAACTTTAAGAGCTGTCATCCAGCTGGCCTTCACGTGCCCGTCCAGCCACAAAGAAGAAACGTTCCCATTATCTTGAGAATCCAGGTAAGCTGGAAAAAATAGCGCAAAAATAACATTTCTGTGAATGGAAATGTGCAACGTCAGTCTTACAGCATACAGTCATCACAAATTGGTGTTTGCAACAAGTTTTACTCCCTTAGCTGGGCGCATTACCGAAATTTCGGCAAAATTTTGCAGGCAAAAAAGTGGTGTATGAAGCCCAGCTCACATAAAAGTCACTTTCAAACCAATCAGCTTTCTGTTTATCAACACAGCAAATGCACGTGATCAAATTGATTACATTACGAAATCTATATGGGGAAATCGTTACGTAATTACGTCATGCAACCCATAAGTGAAATTCTAGAAGAACAACTATAAATTGTTTCTTCAGAGCAGTGGTTCTCAACCCGCGGCCCGGCACGAATTCAAATGCGGCCCACCGTGCTGAACACAATAAAAAAAAAAAAATACTTTCAGTTTTACAATTCATTTTAGTTTTTACATTAATTAAAAAATGTACTAAATAAACATAAGCTATAGCCTAATGTTTTTATGTAAAATAATTTTGTTTTTCATATATTATTTTCAGACATGAGCAGTACTCACATCACAATTAACTTTACGCATTTAAAGTAACGACCAAGTGGCCAGCGGCAGAGAGTGAGCATATGTTTGATCAATTTAGCCTTCTCAAATCATCACGACTTGACTAAAATAAAATCTATAGATATAAAACAGTTCAAGCATATAACAATGTTTAAACGTTAAACCTAGATAAACGTGCGCTATAAATAAAAAAAAAAATACTTTCAGTTTTACAATTCATTTTAGTTTTTACATTAATTAAAAAATGTACTAAATAAACATAAGCTATAGCCTAATGTTTTTATGTAAAATAATTTTATTTTTCATATATTATTTTCAGACATGAGCAGTACTCACATCACAATTAACGTTACGCATTTAAAGTAACGACCAAGTGGCCAGCGGCAGACAGTGAGCATATGTTTGATCAATTTAGCCTTCTCAAATCATCACGACTTGACTAAAATAAAATCTATAGATATAAAACAGTTCAAGCATATAACAATGTTTAAACGTTAAACCTAGATAAACGTGCGCTATATCCAATAGTTTGTGCGGAGAGTGGAAGCTGAAGCACGCTTTGCAGGACATTTTCAGTGGATACACCGTCATTTTTGCTGCTGCTGCTGGACACTAAACACCGTCGAGCCGCTCTTGACAGTCTCGGGAGCACGGTCTCGTGTTGTTTCCACCAGCGAGGCAATATTTTTTCATCACTAATTGATGGATGTCTAAAATATAAAAATAAGGAGAAGCCTAAAACAGGCCCAAGGCCCTGCCCGTGTCTGAACTATGACGTGAAAATTAGAGGGGCGTAAAAAAGTCGGGGCCCGTCAGGCCCGGGCTGAAATGCAGGGCTCTAGCTCTGATCTAGCACACAGAAAACGACTTGACTGAAAATTTATCAGAAGAGATGAAAGAAAGATAGTGGTCATCTGCGCAATTCGGAAAAAGAGGCGGCTTTTCTGCATTGGGTATGTTTTTTTTACTCCTTTCTACAGCAGTTATTGTTCATTCTAAATAAATTTTTTAATGTAGAATATGTGTTACATAAATACATGAAATGTAGAACATATAAAAAAGTCTGTTACTCCTTTCGAGCTGAAGTTAGTTATTTATGGGGGAGTAGAATTGTTTATTTCAATGAATGTAATCGATTAGATATAATCATAATATTTAGGCTATAATATTATAAATCAGGTTGGTTTGTATTGCTGACATAATATGTAAATGATATGCGTGCGGCCCGCGAGACTTGCACTTGGACCATAGTGCGGCCCGGTGGAAAAAAAGGTTGAGAACCAGTGCTTTAGAGTAAAAACAAAACAAAAAACAAGTACACAAAAAAAAATTAAGTTTAAAAATAAAGTTGCAATTGATATAAATGATATATAAAGTCACAAAATGAAGTCGTGATTAAAAAGTATCAAACGCCAGTTTAGGATATACCACAACAGAAGTCACTTTTGCGACAAAGCAGCAATCATTACCTCTACAGTTACTTTTTAATTGTATTTTTTAAACTCTGAGGTAGAAACAGGCATACATTACAGGCGTGCGTAGACGTAGGCGATAAACGTAGGCGTGCGAATGGAGTGTTTTTACCTGTCCTGCGCGGTTCACTGTAAGGGGGCGGCTGGAGCCCCTGAGCAGTGGAAGTGGACGTTAAGCCACTTGGCATCACGGCGGTGCCACACGCGCGTCTCCTCCGACTGGCAGCTACGTGGGCGGCCCTGGCTGTCGATGTACTGTGTCAGCCGGATATACGCAATGCAGGCAGCATCCTCCCCGATGAGATGAACATGAGGATTGAGGATAGTGGTGTGCACAGGCTTGTTGTTCTTACTCAACACTGAAAAAGTCAAACACATGGATTGCATCTGAATACAGATATACATATGGTCAAAGTGTGTAACTTTGATGAATATTTCTGTAAGGTTAAAACAACTATACGCATAGTTAAACATGACTCACAGTGCTCAAAGTAGAACTTGTGGAAGTCCATGCCCTCGACCAGGTTCCCCAGAGCTTCAGGCTCAAAAGAGGTCAGACCAGGGTCACAGATTCTTCTGTGGTACACAAGAATATGAAAACAGTGTTCATATAACAAAAGATAAACATATAGCATAAAAAATAAATAAAAGTGATGACAATTTAATTTCAGAGTGAACATATGACTGATATCTCCATCATTTCATGGCTATATACAATATTCTCGCTATCTGTTCACAGACTATGGGTCAGTCTGGGACTTCAGTTTGTTCAGACCAACATTTTATAGGACTGTTTGTCCATTTGAATACAAAATCCACTTAAAGCCTTACATATTCACACAATGACCTACAAATTGTCTTAGTGTCTTTATTACAAACAAGCCAAAGCAAGTGTAGGTGTGCTGTACTTACGTGTATGCTTCAAAATCTCCATTGTTGACAGCCTCGATCAACTGCTCCGTGATCTTTATAATCTCCTGCTTACGAGCTACTCGAACAGGACATGTGAAAGATGAGGGATGATGGAGGGAGAGGAAATGAAATGATAAAAAACAAAAGCGAAGTTAATAAGCATAACATACACCGCTTACAGAGCAGATACCTGTGAGAATGTCATAGTAAGGCCTACTGACACCAAGATTAAAAGTGCCAAAAAATGACAAACAATTCATGATACAAATTTGTCAGTCTGTGAAACAGAACATATACCTGAACAAAAATAAAAAGTGCTGATGATGCCAGTTCTGGTCACATGACCCAAAAGCTTTTATCTTATTAGTTGGCGAGTTTTGGTGCGTTCACACCATGCCGTATTTACTACAATTACTAGCTTACAAATAGGACTTTCTACTCTGAGGCATTCATTACGCATTTCTATGACACTATAAATGCCAAGAGGAATGTGTGTAATTATAGTAATCAATAAACAAAAATATAATAAAAACAGTCAAATTCATTATTAATAAACTTGAAAGTTTAGCAGGAAATTAGTCATTATTATCCAACTCTCTCCTAGCTAAAATAAACTGTATTGTATGCCTTTCCTTTATTAGTCTTGCATGATTAAGATATTAATAATGAACAGACATTTTAAGGAAAGAACAACTTGACTATATTTTACTGCTAAACCTGCTGCCATTTTCTGTGTTGACATTACAGTGGTGAGGTGCTAAAATGTTTAAAAGAACTACATAATTACAGTAATTCTGACATGACTTGAACACATCTTTTTCCCCCACAGAGAAAATGAAAAAATGTGACTATAAAGAGCATGAATTTTCTCACATTGCATGATGGGGTAGAAATGCATTCATTTCTATTTGAATGTTTGTGGTGAAAGTTGAGCTCAATGTGAATAGGCCTTTGTAAATGTGTGTGGAAATATGCATTTGGATTAACA
>NW_015505484.1:355876-388924 GCF_001515645.1 Sinocyclocheilus grahami | reverse complement strand
ACAAATAAAAGAATAGATACTCAGAAGGACTGGGTAAGCAACACATCAGAGACTATATGGAGTACTGTTAACCAGCAAGAAATGAAGTCACAAGTATGTAACTTTGATGTGGGATATTAAAATGTGTGCAAAAAAAGCATATTAATTACAACTTCTGAAAGGGGAAGGTTCGAGGCTTCAGTCACAAGTTGGGAAGGAGAATGTAGGAAAAATCAGCAGCAGAACAACTAAAAGTTCAATCTAGTTACTAAAGGGCCATTTTACAACACAATAGACTTGGAAATAGTATAGTTGAGCAGCATGCATCGGGGGTGAATACATTTGTGAGAAGAAAAGGGGATCAACAACTGTGACATACAGTACTGTTCTACATGGAAAGCAAGTGACCCTAATGATAGTAAGCTAAAGGGCAGAAAGGCTGGAGTTGTGGGGGGACAAAAAGGTCTCGACTTGAAGGTTTGAGGAGGGAGGTGCCCAGGGGGTACGAGAGGATCTTGACTTACTGGCAGGAGAGCCCTGTGGTGAAGCCACCAGAGCGGGCAGCTCTTCCCCGGCACTGCACTGACTCATCACGGCACTGTCACTGCTCGCTCCCTGCGCACTCTCGGCTGGCACAGCCCCAAAACCACACGCCACCAGGAGGAAAAACACACACATCTCTCATGTCCTTCACCAGCCGAAACACACTAACAAAAACCACACCAATGCTGGCACTTCATCATGACTAAATAGCTTAACGGGCACGAAGACGCTGGATGGGATGAGCTGTTAGATGAGCTGTTCTCAATATAAGAAGCACTGTGTTTATGGGAGCAGGACTACAGGTGATGATCCTGGATTTTCCAGTGGAGTTATGAGAGATGGTCTGTATCTATGGGTGTGGTGAAGCTGAATCGTGTTTGTTGTGCTTGGACAACAGCGCGCTCAGAGATTGTTTCTCCAGGCTCCGCGCCAATTTCCTGTCCTCATCACCTAACCTCAGAAGTGACGGAGCTAATGATAAGGCTCTTTAAGCCGCTATTGTCCGTCCAGGCCCGGAGTGAATAAGGAGAGGAAATGAATTCGAGCCTGGCCTTTTTCATGACAGAAAACGGTATCGGCGAGAGTCCCAACAAGAAAAACACGCCAGTTCACAACATGCTAATGAATTTACAAGACACAGCGCATCCACAAACATCTAAATAAGTGGGGTAAAAAACACAGAACACACACACACGCACAAAATCTACAAGGAAACCTACTGAGACACAGACGGCTTTAAGACAGATGTGTGCATGTATATATCAATTCACTTGAACTTGGCTCATTTGTGTGACAATGACAAACGGTGTGAGTGATCTGACATAGAGATGCTATTCAGATGGGACTAGTTTTCCCTGAGGACATCGGGTAAGGTTTTATACTGAATTTATTTCAGTTTGAATTGATCATGTCTCTGTTTGTCTGTCTTGAAATTCAAAGAAATCTAATCCCATCCAAACAGGAATGTTTGTGAATACACTTTTTTTTTTTGAGAGTTTACCCTAATTTACTTTGTTGAATACTGTAAACTCTAAATCTCTCTGGTGCACCTTCACTATCTCTAAGCTAGCAATTTAGCTGAAAACACAAAGGGTTGTGCCATCATGCATGTTAAACGTTTAAATCACAATCCATCTAACCCCATCTCAATGCCCTCTACCGTAATTCCCCTCCTGTGCGTTCATCGCCCTGTCTTCAAATCACAAAGCCTCAGGTGTCACTGCAGGCTCACGTTTTTATATTTCAAACAGATACTGACTGACGTGACATGTATTTTGTTTAATCAAAGGCTTTTTGGTGTGTTTCGGTACTGTGATCAGACAGGAGAGGGATTACTCTTCTGACAGTGCTGGAGGCATGCAGAGAAGAGGAGAGAAGATCTGTGTACCTTTCCTACCTTTCATATCCTCTTCCTCATTGGTGTTACAGCTCTCTGTGGAGCCCTGGGGACAGAAACAGAAACAGACAAAAACATACAAGACAAACAAAACATGAGACGTGAAAGAATAGCAGCATTAGGTTATGTCTCTATAATACTTCCAGAATTAGGACCCTCATGATTCAACACGTTTTTGATTCTAAGAATGATTCTTGATCATCTTAAGTGAAACATTAATTTATCATAATGTTACATTAATATATTGAGTTATAATAACACCACCACCCACAATTCAACTTGTTTTTCGTTCAAAGAGAACAATTACAAAATAATGATTGATACATCTTAATTTTTAATATTTTGCAACAGTGAAGGCTCACAAATCTTTTGCAAGTTTTATAATAATTATTATTAGCAGGAGAAACATTAATTTATCATAATGTTACATTAATATATTGAGTTATAATAACACCACCACCCACAATTCAACTTGTTTTTCGTTCAAAGAGAACAATTACAAAAAATGATTGATACATCTTAATTTTTAATATTTTGCAACAGTGAAGGCTCACAAATCTTTTGCAAGTTTTATAATAATTATTATTAGCAGGGTTATTATTATTATTAACTAAAACCAAAACCATAAAAAAGTCTTTGAAATAAGTGTACTGAAATTAAAATAAACTGAAAACTGACACCAGATAAAATATATAAAAAAAATAACCTGAAATGAAAAATATATATAAAAAATATATATATATAAATGCAAAATATAAACTATAACAGTATGTTAATAATATTAATACTGATTATTAGGCCCAAAAATCTTTTGCGATTTAATAAAACAAAAACTAAATTTTAAAATGCAATAAGAACCATTTAATTTGATCAGTCAAGATTCATTTAGAAAAACAGTGCAAAAGTGCAATTTGTGAATCGATTCTCCATCCCTCTTCCAAATGCTCTTGAAAAATGTACCTTGGGTCCATCGACAGGGTTGTGCACAACTGTTGTTTGTGGCTCCTGTAAAATTTTACAAGATTTTACATCATGATTAAAGTAGTAAGACTCATCCACAACAATCTGGTTAAACGCAACATCCTGCAGGAACAAACACACACACTTTTAAAGCTGCTGTGACTGTCCTGGCTAAGACACAAATTGAGGATTCTGAGATCAAATAAAGAAATAATGATCTAAATAGACAATTACTTTATGAGGAAATGAACACAAGGTTGAGGTTCATGATGAGCTTGAAGAACAAACCGACCACACACGTACACTTGTAAAAATAATAAATGGCATGCGTCATGATGATTTAAAGATGCAGTTTCTCAAGATTCAACT
This sequence comes from Sinocyclocheilus grahami, assembly GCF_001515645.1. NCBI lineage: Eukaryota > Metazoa > Chordata > Actinopteri > Cypriniformes > Cyprinidae > Sinocyclocheilus > Sinocyclocheilus grahami. Next base: position 385,677 of record NW_015505484.1, on the reverse strand, counting down.
GAAATTCTGCTGAAACCACAGGAATGGAGAGGACTGTCCTGGCTAAGACACAAATTGAGGATTCTGAGATCAAATAAAGAAATAATGATCTAAATAGACAATTACTTTATGAGGAAATGAACACAAGGTTGAGGTTCATGATGAGCTTGAAGAACAAACCGACCACACACGTACACTTGTAAAAATAATAAATGGCATGCGTCATGATTTAAAGATGCAGTTTCTCAAGATTCAACTGAAATTCTGCTGAAACCACAGGAATGGAGAATCATAAAAGGAAAAGATCCACCTTGAAGTCAAGCAATTTCTGGATTATATCCACTATGGTTTTCCTCAGATTAACTTCCAGTTATTCTCACAAATGTTGTGACCCAATTAAACCCTCAAAAAAGTAGCCTTTTTGTCTGATAGCCCAGTGGTTGCTAGCTGTCCATCAGCACTGCGGAGGCATTTTGAGGCCTCAGGAGGGGTCGAGGGTTAACTTGTGCTCTTAATGGATTGTTTTGGAGGTCCCAGGATGCTCTTTGCACAGCTATTTGGGCAGTCAAGCAAACAAGGCCCATGTGAAGTGTCAATCCACTTTCCTTTTTTTAAACCTCCAGGGGACACTGCTAGTTTCCAACACGACCAAACGGCTGACAGCTTTCTGTGTGGGATACTGCATCTTTACTGTGACTGGTTTATGCACTCCGACACAAATTACCATGTTATTTGCCGAAATACATATATTTATTCTATTCTGTATGGTGACTTGGCTCAAATTCTTGTCTTACTGGATATTTCTAAGCACCATGTATGTACAGTTAACTGTTAAATGTCACAGCCAGTCTCGTTCGATGACTATATTTTGTTTGTACTTGTAATAGAGGTGTGAATACGCCTACAAAGGCAAACTAAGGACAAGAAGAGTGAGGCAGGACATAAACCAGCAGCTTACGGGCAAGAACAAAATCACTCCTAATGACACGTTTATAAAACACCAGACGTGCTTCGAGAGGAGACGAGCCCTCCAAAAAACACATAAGGGAAAAACAAGTAGTGCACAGCAAACTACAGGTCTGAGCTATTTTTAGTACATGCAAAACGGTTTCAAAAACATTATTGCAAACACTTGATCATGTACTATGGGATACTGTCAGATGAGTAGATGGGTTACAAAAAGAGTTAAATGTAGATGAGGTACCATCGGTGTAGAAGCGGTCGTGTTGCTTTCTTTCATGGCGTTCACTACAGCGCTCACTACACTGTTTTTAGTGTTGTTTGTCTGGGGCTGAAATAGAGAGGACAGATACAACTTCCTTTTCAGAGAGATGACATTACTAGGGATATGATCGGAGCCGATCCTCCTATGTCAGTCATGGTAGTTAGAAATCACACAACAGATGAATAGCATATGCCAGGAAGATGTCTCTACAAAGTTATCCATCATTCAGAGAGAAAGCGACGAATACTAATGGACATTTCATGGAATACTGTGTCAAAAGTATTATAATACAGTCTGATAACACATGGGTTACACTACTACTAAATAACTTCAGAGCGCAAGACTTCTGTAGCAAAGCACAAAGTACTGCCTTAATGCAGCAATATGGTTTTATTAAAAAGTGGCGTTTAGTTTAAAACCCATTAATGGAAAGTTCTGGTAGAGATGGGAACCTCAAAAGGCTGCTGAAAAGATTAAAACATCTCAATCTCCAGGAGAAAGTAGGTATATAAGGAAAATACCTTGACTCCATCTGCCTTTTTGTTGAGTAAACTTTTGCATGCTGTAGGGAACAGAGAAAGACTTAATTATTACATACAGCGTGAGTGACAAAACTGACAGAATGCTCACATCTGCACATATTTCAAATAAATCCCCATATAAAACAATTAACAAACTGCTGGCTTGCATTCCGTCATTCATTAGCATAGAGGGTTTGGGAGGTAATGCTGACTAGCATCATTTTTCACTACAGGAGACATTTCTCACAGATATATATATATATATATATATATATATATATATATATATATATATATATATATATATATATATATATATATATATATATATATATATATATATATATATATATATATATCTCTGTTTAATACAAAGGCATATAAAGCTTTGTGAGATTAAGGTAATAGTATCTTATAAATAAATAACTTGCTGCAAATAAAATAAAACTTTAAAGGGGTCATATCTTGAATAAAATTGTCTTTGATCTTTAAGAGAGATCATTGAAATACTGTACTGTATAAAAACGTATTGTAATTTCAAACTCAAGAAACAAACGAGTAGAAACAAGAAGCTGCAGATGTCAAAAGTGGCAAAAGTCACAAAAAGTGACCTTTAAAAAAAAGGTTTCTACAAAAATATTAAGCAGCACAACTGTTTTTAACATTGATAATAATGAGAAATGTTTCTTCTCACCAAATCAGCTTATTAGGATGATTTCTGAAGGATCATGAAGACTGGAGTAATGGCTGCTGAAAGTTCAGCTTTACCATCATAGGAATAAATTACATGTAAAATGTTTTAAATAAAATATAAAAGTTATTTTAAATTATGATATCTCACAATATTAATGTTTTTACTATACATTTTATCAAATAAATACAGCCTTGGTGAGAATAAAAGACTTCTTTCAAAAACATTGAAAAAATATTTTGAAAATTTATGAAAAAAGTATTCATAAATGCATATAAAATCAATTAAGTATTCACATTTGAGGGGGTGTTTCTTAAAGCAACAGCAGCGCACACACACAGACAAAAAAACAATTCCTGCTTAATTTTAATGCTCAGAGCAAGTGTGGAAAATGATGAAATTATAGATATTACCCAAATTATGACAGTTTTTGTGGCAAAAAAGGGAAAAAACATTACTAATATTTTACTAAAATAAGATAACCCCAGCGTGGAAGATAAAAATGCATGATATAACCCCTTTAAAAATAACCAATTGCACACACTTGGAATAAATTGCCCCTTTTATTCGATTTTTCACCAATCAGAGAGCAGATAAAGAGAATACATTTATTCTCCATTTGCTGCTGCAGGTGTAATGAGGGAAAATCATGCCTAATGTATGCAATTGATTTTTCCTTTAACTGCTTTAACTGTTATTTCCCAGAGGGCATGTTGGAGAGGTCTTGAGACAGTGTAAGGGAAATGGCCCCCAATACACTTCAGAATCCCTCAGAGAACAATCAAATGACTTGTGTAAGGCCTGTAAAACCTCAATAACAGAAAAAAACTAAAAACTCAGGTTTCACATTCGATATTCCTGTTTAGCGCCTTACCTTCCATAAACATATGGGAAGAAAAGATGGCAAGGTTAAGAAGAAAACAAAAACCATTTAGTAACAGAGAGGACAAGCTGGACGATAGCAGGCATTGTTTGCATTGCAGGCCTGCTTTCATGCTTCACTAATCATGAGGTGAGAGGTGCTGGTGGTGGATGCAATTCACCATACGGTCTGCCATGCAGTGCCACGAGTCCCATAATGCAATGCACTGATGAAGGAGTCATAAAGCTAGACCTCAACTCATTACCATTCCACTGTCTCTCACATATCTAACTATGTCTCATGGGATTCACAGACTGTGATTGGGAAAGCTTAGTCAGCAGTCTTCCGTTATACAGCGCAATAATCAAATGGATTTGGGATCCCAGGACACTGCAGTCATACTGATGCTGAGTGGAAATAAATTATAGAGGGAGGAAGAAATCATTTTCAAACAAAGATTAGACGATAATATTTTGCAAAAATATTCAAAAAGATCATGTGGCATCCTTTTGCAGTTTAAATAACAGGGGTGAACAGATAAATCAAATTTCAATGCAATGATTACAGAATTTAATAACTGCATAATGCGTTAAGTGCACAATTCTTGAGCTATTTTCTGTTGTAAATATCCACTAAATCCAAATCAGCAATCTAAACATTTTATCATGTTTTTTTCTTCACATAATCATACCAAAATAATTCAATCTTGATTTTCAAATTTCAAATGTTATGATGTGCTGAATGAATAAGTAAAGAATAATAGCTGAATCAAAGTCGGATCAAATATTCACACCCCTATTAAATAATGCTTCAGGCTTCAGAAGGTGAAAAGGTCTTTGAGACGGCATATTGAACTAGTAAAATCCATTACGACAGCCATTAAAAGATTCAATACACCTTTAAATCAGAAGTGTGCAAGCAACAAATTATATATTAGAGATTTACAGGCAACACAGCCGACATAATAACATGCCTTATCTTCATAACCTATTGGACAGTAAATCTTATCTTGGTCATACAATGAAAAGCTCTTAAACAAAGAATGAAGAAACATTGATGAAATGTCATTACTGGTTATTGGTTAACATCTTACATCAACTGGAGGACTGGCTTTAACAACAGCAGAATATAAAGAGTTATAAACACTTACAGTACTAGTTGAAGCCAAGAACTGATGGAGAGCATTGATTGGACGGCTCAAAAGAACATTAAAGGAACATTCCAGGTTAAATACAACTTTAAACTCAATGACTTGTCCTTCAGTTAGTAAAAAGAATAGAAATGTCTACAGTAATGCCCTTCCAATGGGATTTTCGGTGGAAGTTGAGGTCACAAATATAGTCCATAGAACTAAAATCAAGAAATATTTAAAATTATTAAAATTTTGTTCAAACAGTGAGTCAAGAGTGCGTTTTCCTAGCAGCATCAAGGTTTTGTACTTCTTTAATAGGAATGCTAACGGACAGGTATTTTAGTGCTCCTGAATCATGTATAGTATAAATTATATATTAGAGATTTACAGGCAACACAGCCGACATAATAACATGCCTTATCTTCATAACCTATTGGACAGTAAATCTTATCTTGGTCATACAATGAAAAGCTCTTAAACAAAGAATGAAGAAACATTGATGAAATGTCATTACTGGTTATTGGTTAACATCTTACATCAACTGGAGGACTGGCTTTAACAACAGCAGAATATAAAGAGTTATAAACACTTACAGTACTAGTTGAAGCCAAGAACTGATGGAGAGCATTGATTGGGCGGCTCAAAAGAACATTAAAGGAACATTCCAGGTTAAATACAACTTTAAACTCAATGACTTGTCCTTCAGTTAGTAAAAAGAATAGAAATGTCTACAGTAATGCCCTTCCAATGGGATTTTCGGTGGTAGTTGAGGTCACAAATATAGTCCATAGAACTAAAATCAAGAAATATTTAAAATTATTTGTTAAAATAAAAATTAAAAATTTTGTTCAAACAGTGAGTCAAGAGTGCGTTTTCCTAGCAGCATCAAGGTTTTGTACTTCTTTAATAGGAATGCTAACGGACAGGTATTTTAGTGCTCCTGAATCATGTATAGTATACATACTGCAGAAATAGTAAGAGAAGACTCTAACCTATAACTAACAACCACAACAACTGAAACATTACATTTTCACAGGTTCAATAATACAGCAAAGGGCTCTTGTTAGGTTTCCATAATCCTGGAGGATCTGAACTGATGCTGCAATTTTTCTTAATTGTTCTCCTTTGACCATTACGTACATACGAAGTATTCTCGCAACGCTGATGGCTGCTCAGACACAGCTTGTTGAAAATGGCAGCTGGCTGACATTTACTGAAACTGACAAGACAGATGTCTCGCACTTCGGAAAGAGTGAGACAATTCAATTTGATCAGACAACACAACTGGAACCAGAGATCTCCTCTCCACTTTCTCCTGACTCAGACACTGTCAACAGTGTTGTCCATCTGCCCTCCAGAGGGCCTCCTTCCCCGCAGACCACCTGGCGCTCAGCGGACCCTTCCGCCGGCTACATGGGGTCTGACGACTGGCAGCAAGCCAACCCCGCTCCTGCCCGTCCGTGTGGTTAAGCCCCTGCGCTCTTGGCGACGGGAGAAGGAAGAGTTGAAAGGAGAGTGGTAGGGCAATGGTGGCTTGGCTAGGCTGCAAGGGTCTGCTTTAGTTGATGACACAGGACACCGATCTAAAAATCTCCATCCCCTCCAAAGAGACATGAGAGCACAGACACGTGACCGGGGTCCTATATCTGCAGCTAAAGCAGACTTCACTTAAATGCTATTTAACCCAATAGCACAAAACACCAGTAAGCTGATCAGCAGGGAAGGAGGGAGCCAAAAAGGGCTGAAGCAATTCAACCAAGAAGGACAGAGCGAGAGAGAGTGAGAGGAAAAAAAAGAAAGAGAAAGTCTAATCAAAGAAGGAGCAGCAACATTTGCATTTTTACTCCATGCAGACGATAATGCATGCCGGCCGATGGTGGGTCTCATGGTGGCGATCGTTAACATGAATGCAGTGCTGCGCTATTGATTGGATTGTTTTGCCTAGAGCCGCTGTGTGTAAATTGAACCAGGGACAGTTGCGAGATGAAACAAGACATTGTTTGTTCACGCATATATAAAAAGAGCCGATCTATGCCGACGGATAAATGAATAGATCATTTGAAAGCTGAACAAAAGCTATAATACTTCAAATGTCGCTATAAGAGTCATTCTCAAAACATGGTAACAAACACTGATCAGTCGAATCAGTCAAATAATTAACAAATCCCACTCAAATCATTCTATGTAACTGAAAACTTTATTAAATACTGAAAAATAGTTTCACTTTTGAGTATTTTTCTTAAAAGAGATGAATTTGCCAGATGCCTAGTACACCACTTCTATGAAATTTGCAGTAACAGCAAATGGAGATTTGGCCACCAAATTGAGCAGTTAATTTGACTTTTTAATTAAATTAAATATTTCACAAGTATAATTTACATTGGATTAAATACATTATTTAAATAATATGCGAGTTGTGTGAGTTGAGAGGCATTATTTTAAAAAACGTAATATAATATAATATGAAATTCAACATTTTTGAGAATGACCCATATCTGTCCTGTAGCATTAACAATTCTTTCATTGATTCGACCCATTTTAGAGGACTGAACCTGCTCTAATACTTCTTACAACTATAGGGTTAAAAGCTAGCTAGATGATTGTTAAAGTTACATGGTCATGTAAAAGCAAAGCAATATAAAAACATGGTTGAAAAAAATGACATGCTATCCCATATACTCCTACACATCGCTCAAATGCACGACGTGTATGTGAGAGATGGAAATTCAGCAGGCCACTATCCTTTTAAAAGTGAGAACTTCTCCAAGACTACATAGCAGACGAGAGTGAAGACCAAATAATTTATGCAAGTAATGGAAAGAGAGGCAGGCTTCTTATTGGCTGCATGCTGATTGGGTAGAGCAGAGGGAGGGCGGGGGTTTGGAGGCATTGTGGAGGGGGCTCGCTGGTCCCCCTGGTGGCGAGGTGAGGAAATGCACTCTCACATACCTTCCTGTGCAAGGGCAGCAGTGCTTGTGGTGGGAGCAGCAGGGCTGGTATGCTGCCGGCCCACTATTGGACAGAGAGGCGTTGAGTTGGGAGAAGTTATGGAACTGTATTCAAACCCTCTACTGAACAAATTACCTTTGTTTATTATAAGGAAACAAGGTCTAGAATAAAAACGAAAAGCTAAAGCTTTCAAACCTGCTATATCACCTGCACAAACCGTAAACATCTTCTGTTCAGGAAGTAAACTGATATTAAACTGAAAAGAAAGTTACGGATATTCCTTTACTGCCTTAGCTCAAAAAATCCAAAAGTTTCTACTCCTGTAATCCAAAGCTCTAGATCCCAAGTGAATTCTCCTTCCATTTAATTACCAAGCCAGCCGTTCGAGATCTGTTTTTATAGTGAAAACTGGAGTAAGACTTCAAGAGGTGGGCAAAGTTCATCCATGACTTTGCACTTTCCTACCTGATCCCAGGAGAATGAGGGAACTCACCTGAGAAGTTTCTAGAAACCAGCATAGTAGTGAGAATGGCTCCCTGAACAAAGACAGAGAAAAATGGAGTGTTTAGTCCATGGCAACAGGACTTTCAGCACTAATTACCCAAGGGAAGAAGACTGGAGTTAGTCTAAGGGTCCTTCAAACCCATGCTGTACCTTGAGTTTTCTGCGAGCATTGAACTTGCGCAAGCACTCCACGGTCTCTTGGCGATGCATCATGGATGCCACTGTGGACCGTTGCTGAAATGAGCAAATGCAAGACAGAGAAAAATATTGCACATCAGCATTATCTAAGTATTTGAACCAATTAAAGGGATAGTTCATCCAAAAATGAACAGTCTTTCATTATTTATCCACCCTCAACTGGTCCCGTAAGACTTTCATTCTTGTATGGAACACTAAATAACACTTAACAAACCTAACAATATACTTGTCACCATTAAATGAATTGTGAGTTTGCTTTGATCAGACATTGTGATAATTAATGACAATTGTTCTCATTTGAGAAATTATGTTTTACATTTCACCCTGACTGATTTTTCGTAACTCTTGAAATCTGGCAACCCCTGGAGTCCAGTTATCAATGCAAGTTAATGTCAAATGAAGAAATAAATGTTTTTAGGATAAATAACTATTGGGCAAATCTCGCAGATGATTATGCTTAATTAATCAAAAAAAGCAGAAATGATCATGCATAAAATGTGATTATTCGTGCAGCCCCAGTGCTTCTGCACTATTTTTGAAGCTTGAAAGCTCCAGTCCCGATTCACTGACGTTGTAACGTAAGGAGCAACCGGCACTTTACTCAAAAGTTCTCCAAAGTCATACAGGTTTGAAACAAGATGTGTAAGTAAATAAGAATTTTCATACTGAATGCACTATTCCTTAGCTATTACCTATTCTGAGAGAACAAAATATGTGAATGTGAAAGCTGCATTTCATATTAAACTCTAAAAGAGCTCAGATTCCCCCAGTAGATTTTTCTTGCTTGGAGCTTGTGGAAAATGTAGAGATAACTCGGCAGAGATAACTTACGCAGACCCATGGGTGCTTGAGGGCCTGCTCTGAGGTGATTCTCTTAGCTGGGTTGATGGTCAGCATTTGGTTGATGAGGTTCTTGGCCTCGGGGGTGACCGTGTCCCACTCCGGAGAAGGAAACTGTGGGGGCAAGAATCATGAGTGAGCGTTAGATATGCAATCTAAATGCAGAAGCAAGCCTAGAGAGCTTTTCACACCACAAGATGTACTGACACACATACAGAGCGGTCTGCACCGGGGCCTAATGAAATTAAACGTATCACAAGGCAGTGTACAGGATCCAATGAGTCACGGCAGTCAGTCCTTCTATTGTCGGCCTATTCGGCACGGCTGGTGCTTGAAACATGTTGCTTGCGCATTTCACACCTCATGGCTTCATTGCAGCCCATAACTAGAGAAAATTGCAGTTGTAATTAGCCAATAAAAAGCTGTGTCTGTATCCGTGTTAAATGTGTGTCACACCTCCTCTTTCGTACCAGGAGATCTTAATGTGGCCGTTACAAATCCTTTGTCTGTTCCAAGAAAACCTTGGGCAGGTTCCAGGAAGTATAATTTGTTTTGCGCATCAAGCTGTGTTGCATCAGCTAAAACGAGCGTGTGGATTGTACTTAGAAACACCGCAGGTGCTCGTAAGTCCTTACACACACTGATTCAGCTGCGCTTTTGGCTCAGGGCACTGTTAATACATGTCATGGGTGGGGCGTTTCTGCACCGCTGTGCGCTGCTTCAGCAAAGACGGCCACTCAGGATTGCGGATGGCGCATCCAAATGTGAACACATGGCCAGAAGGCGCAGTGACAGACGTTGGTAACGGATGATGAAGCACAACTCTACACTTCATTGATTGTGGTCACATGACGGAAGGTTACTAGAGTACAAAACAAAGAAGCAAGCTCACTGCGAGGTTTCCCAAGTTGAAGTATATATTGTGCGTCAATAGCAATGTGTCAGCCTGTCGAGATTTGGAATAACATTTATTCTATGGTAGATACGTATATTACCACTGCTGTTGGGCAGAGACTGCTTTATACTATTTACATATAAAAAATAAAATAAAGAAAAAAGCCAACAAGAAGGAATCATCCAATTAGAAATTAGTAATTAAGTAATTCATACTTAGTACTTAGTAATTCGTACGGCTGCATGCTGATTGGGTAGAGCAGAGGGAGGGCGGGGGTTTGGAGGCATTGTGGAGGGGGCTCGCTGGTCCCCCTGGTGGCGAGGTGAGGAAATGCACTCTCACATACCTTCCTGTGCAAGGGCAGCAGTGCTTGTGGTGGGAGCAGCAGGGCTGGTATGCTGCCGGCCCACTATTGGACAGAGAGGCGTTGAGTTGGGAGAAGTTATGGAACTGTATTCAAACCCTCTACTGAACAAATTACCTTTGTTTATTATAAGGAAACAAGGTCTAGAATAAAAACGAAAAGCTAAAGCTTTCAAACCTGCTATATCACCTGCACAAACCGTAAACATCTTCTGTTCAGGAAGTAAACTGATATTAAACTGAAAAGAAAGTTACGGATATTCCTTTACTGCCTTAGCTCAAAAAATCCAAAAGTTTCTACTCCTGTAATCCAAAGCTCTAGATCCCAAGTGAATTCTCCTTCCATTTAATTACCAAGCCAGCCGTTCGAGATCTGTTTTTATAGTGAAAACTGGAGTAAGACTTCAAGAGGTGGGCAAAGTTCATCCATGACTTTGCACTTTCCTACCTGATCCCAGGAGAATGAGGGAACTCACCTGAGAAGTTTCTAGAAACCAGCATAGTAGTGAGAATGGCTCCCTGAACAAAGACAGAGAAAAATGGAGTGTTTAGTCCATGGCAACAGGACTTTCAGCACTAATTACCCAAGGGAAGAAGACTGGAGTTAGTCTAAGGGTCCTTCAAACCCATGCTGTACCTTGAGTTTTCTGCGAGCATTGAACTTGCGCAAGCACTCCACGGTCTCTTGGCGATGCATCATGGATGCCACTGTGGACCGTTGCTGAAATGAGCAAATGCAAGACAGAGAAAAATATTGCACATCAGCATTATCTAAGTATTTGAACCAATTAAAGGGATAGTTCATCCAAAAATGAACAGTCTTTCATTATTTATCCACCCTCAACTGGTCCCGTATGACTTTCATTCTTGTATGGAACACTAAATAACACTTAACAAACCTAACAATATACTTGTCACCATTAAATGAATTGTGAGTTTGCTTTGATCAGACATTGTGATAATTAATGACAATTGTTTTCATTTGAGAAATTATGTTTTACATTTCACCCTGAGTGGGGGATTTAAACTCTTGAAATCTGGCAACCCCTGGAGTCCAGTTATCAATGCAAGTTAATGTCAAATGAAGAAATAAATGTTTTTAGGATAAATAACTATTGGGCAAATCTCGCAGATGATTATGCTTAATTAATCAAAAAAAGCAGAAATGATCATGCATAAAATGTGATTATTCGTGCAGCCCCAGTGCTTCTGCACTATTTTTGAAGCTTGAAAGCTCCAGTCCCGATTCACTGACGTTGTAACGTAAGGAGCAACCGGCACTTTACTCAAAAGTTCTCCAAAGTCATACAGGTTTGAAACAAGATGTGTAAGTAAATAAGAATTTTCATACTGAATGCACTATTCCTTAGCTATTACCTATTCTGAGAGAACAAAATATGTGAATGTGAAAGCTGCATTTCATATTAAACTCTAAAAGAGCTCAGATTCCCCCAGTAGATTTTTCTTGCTTGGAGCTTGTGGAAAATGTAGAGATAACTCGGCAGAGATAACTTACGCAGACCCATGGGTGCTTGAGGGCCTGCTCTGAGGTGATTCTCTTAGCTGGGTTGATGGTCAGCATTTGGTTGATGAGGTTCTTGGCCTCGGGGGTGACCGTGTCCCACTCCGGAGAAGGAAACTGTGGGGGCAAGAATCATGAGTGAGCGTTAGATATGCAATCTAAATGCAGAAGCAAGCCTAGAGAGCTTTTCACACCACAAGATGTACTGACACACATACAGAGCGGTCTGCACCGGGGCCTAATGAAATTAAACGTATCACAAGGCAGTGTACAGGATCCAATGAGTCACGGCAGTCAGTCCTTCTATTGTCGGCCTATTCGGCACGGCTGGTGCTTGAAACATGTTGCTTGCGCATTTCACACCTCATGGCTTCATTGCAGCCCATAACTAGAGAAAATTGCAGTTGTAATTAGCCAATAAAAAGCTGTGTCTGTATCCGTGTTAAATGTGTGTCACACCTCCTCTTTCGTACCAGAAGATCTTAATGTGGCCGTTACAAATCCTTTGACTGTTCCATGAAAACCTTGGGCAGGTTCCAGGAAGTATAATTTGTTTTGCGCATCAAGCTGTGTTGCATCAGCTAAAACGAGCGTGTGGATTGTACTTAGAAACACCGCAGGTGCTCGTAAGTCCTTACACACACTGATTCAGCTGCGCTTTTGGCTCAGGGCACTGTTAATACATGTCATGGGTGGGGCGTTTCTGCACCGCTGTGCGCTGCTTCAGCAAAGACGGCCACTCAGGATTGCGGATGGCGCATCCAAATGTGAACACATGGCCAGAAGGCGCAGTGACAGACGTTGGTAACGGATGATGAAGCACAACTCTACACTTCATTGATTGTGGTCACATGACGGAAGGTTACTAGAGTACAAAACAAAGAAGCAAGTTCACTGCGAGGTTTCCCAAGTTGAAGTATATATTGTGCGTCAATAGCAATGTGTCAGCCTGTCGAGATTTGGAATAACATTTATTCTATGGTAGATACGTATATTACCACTGCTGTTGGGCAGAGACTGCTTTATACTATTTACATATAAAAAATAAAATAAAGAAAAAAGCCAACAAGAAGGAATCATCCAATTAGAAATTAGTAATTAAGTAATTCATACTTAGTACTTAGTAATTCGTACACACACAATGTACACACAGACTTTTATTTTGGAAGCGATTAATTGCGATTAATCGATTTTACATCCCTAAGTGACAGTTAAAACATTTACAAATGTTGCAAAAGACTTCTATTTCAAATAAATGTGTGTCTTTTGAACTTTCTATTAATCAAAGAAATTTGAAAAGATGTTATAGCTTTTTACAAAATATTAAGCAGAACAACTGTTTATAGCACATTTGACATTGACGACTGTAATATAATGGCTGCAAAAAATTCAGCTTTGCCATAACAGGAATAAATACAATTTTAAATGTATTAAAATGGAAAGCAGCTATTTAAAATTCTCATCATATTACTGTTTTTACTGTATTTTTGATCAGCCGTGGTGAGCATTAGAGACTTCTTTCAAAAACATAAAAAAGAAAATTGTACTAACCCCAAACATTTGAATGGTAGTGTATTTATCGTTTTTGCACTGCTTATTCTTTGATTCATCAATAATCATATTTCTTTTTTCTTTAATTTCCAAATACTAAGAGAAAATAATCAAATGAGATTTTAAAAAAAACATTATTCCTGATCTTAACTCTTTACCGGCACATTATATTTAATATCTCTATACCAGGGATCTTCAACAGTTCCTTGTTCAGTTAACAGTTTCCTTCCCAAATTAAAGCATATTAAGTATAATAAAGAATATAATGTCCAACTATATGACTCTGATCATTTTAATGCCTTTGCGTCATAAGTATGAAAATACATTAATATGGAACTATACACATGTTTTGAGTGGTCCCTGTTATGACACTCCATCCACAGAAGGGTCCTTGACATATGAACCATTTTGTGGTTGAATTTTCAGCAAAAATAACTACATTGTGATAAAGGGTTTGACATATTTTCCATCTCTGAAGTGAACTGACCTGGCCTGCCCAACCCTGTGACTACCAAAACCATCTAAAAGTGTAACCTGCATGCACTCCATTTTCACAATAAGATCACAGTTTTATCATCTCCTCCCTTTTATTTGTCACATACATTTTAATGGAATGAGCGACTCTCTGGGGCAGTCACTCACTCCATGTCCTGCCACATATGTCTGAGAGTGTGAGACTGTGATGCAAGAGATGGACAATTCAAAAATACGCAAGCAAACAAGCACATACACTCTGGGACAAGAGGCAGTTGTTTCTAAGCAATGCTCATCTCTCTGCAATGCGTCAGGGAGGGCCTGACATAATCACTAACAGTACCAGTAGCTCTAAAACGCACCCAATCAGAAATTAAACAGAACAGTTGGATCACAGTGTGTTGCAGAGACCTTGCGACATCTGTTGTAATCAAATCATGCAGGAACAATTGAGCAATAAGCTGGAATCTTATTTATTTGATTTCATTTTATTAAATAAAATAAATATGGAAATATGATCATTCACTAAAGTCTGACTGAAAAATATAAAATAATAATTTACAAAATCATATAAAATTCCAGCTCATTGATTTATTTTTCCAACATTTGATTACATAATTGTTTATTTTATTTTTTACTTTATTCTTATTTTATTTGCGTCTTCCACCCCTCTTGCCCTATTATTGCCATCAGTTTAAACATTTTTTTAAACAGCTCTGCCTTGAATTTTATTCCAAAAATTTTCACAAACATTCATAGGAAATGTTAATGGTATCCTGCTGGGAAATTCCAGTGATTTTCTGAAAGGATGTGGAGGCTTTGTGATGTGCTGTCTAAAATTAAACAAGCCTCACTGGACTCATTTATGAAACGTGAACTTGATGAGTTCACATAGATTGGACTAATTAGAAACACCCAAAAAATATGATTTTCAAGTAAAACGTCACTTCAAAAATCTATGCAAATTTGACAGAAATGTGGCCAGAGGAAATGTAGAGAGCAAAGAATTTTTACACTCCTAGTGAATGCCTCAGTTGAAAGACTTGATGGTGCATTCAAAGACCAATCAGATGAAGGAGGTTTTAGAGTAGCTGGACTGAACTCCCGCAGACAGAGACAGTTCGAGAGAGTGGCTCCATCAGAGGACAGCTGTACTTACATCATAAGCTCCCGCCTTGATCTGCTGGTATAACTTGTGTTGATCTTCATCCCAAAATGGAGGATAGCCCACTAACAGAATGTACAAGATTACACCTGTGAAGGAAAGAAAGAGAAAAGTATTCTGATTGGCTGAAAATAAGAATATTAGATTCCTACTGACTGACAGTGTTTATTTATTTTTCACATGTACAAAGTTCCATGTTGATAGCACTACAGTAAAATATCACTTTGAGTTGTGTGTAGGCATGTGACGGTATCAAATTTTCATGTTGCGATTAATTGCGAATGCTTTTATCACGGTATATGGCATTATCACGATATTGAAATTTAGTTGCAAAAAATGTCAAAGTTTTACAGGTTTTATAACTTTTTTCTTATAACAAAAAGAACTGAACATTTAAATACAATAAAGCAATACACAAAAAATAAATTAAAACATTTCACACAGATTAAAGTGCAAAAGAATTATAAAGACCATTTACAGTGCAATCTCATAAGTTAACCTTAGTTAATGCATCAACATTAACAATGAGCAATAGCTACATTTGCTACAGAAGTTATTAAGCTTTGTTAAAAATACAACTGTAATATCTCTAAACCAGGGATCTTCAACAGTTCCTTGTTCAGTTAACAGTTTCCTTCCCAAATTAAAGCATATTAAGTATAATAAAGAATATAATGTCCAACTATATGACTCTGATCATTTTAATGCCTTTGCGTCATAAGTATGAAAATACATTAATATGGAACTATACACATGTTTTGAGTGGTCCCTGTTATGACACTCCATCCACAGAAGGGTCCTTGACATATGAACCATTTTGTGGTTGAATTTTCAGCAAAAATAACTACATTGTGATAAAGGGTTTGACATATTTTCCATCTCTGAAGTGAACTGACCTGGCCTGCCCAACCCTGTGACTACCAAAACCATCTAAAAGTGTAACCTGCATGCACTCCATTTTCACAATAAGATCACAGTTTTATCATCTCCTCCCTTTTATTTGTCACATACATTTTAATGGAATGAGCGTCTCTCTGGGGCAGTCACTCACTCCATGTCCTGCCACATATGTCTGAGAGTGTGAGACTGTGATGCAAGAGATGGACAATTCAAAAATACGCAAGCAAACAAGCACATACACTCTGGGACAAGAGGCAGTTGTTTCTAAGCAATGCTCATCTCTCTGCAATGCGTCAGGGAGGGCCTGACATAATCACTAACAGTACCAGTAGCTCTAAAACGCACCCAATCAGAAATTAAACAGAACAGTTGGATCACAGTGTGTTGCAGAGACCTTGCGACATCTGTTGTAATCAAATCATGCAGGAACAATTGAGCAATAAGCTGGAATCTTATTTATTTGATTTCATTTTATTAAATAAAATAAATATGGAAATATGATCATTCACTAAAGTCTGACTGAAAAATATAAAATAATAATTTACAAAATCATATAAAATTCCAGCTCATTGATTTATTTTTCCAACATTTGATTACATAATTGTTTATTTTATTTTTTACTTTATTCTTATTTTATTTGCGTCTTCCACCCCTCTTGCCCTATTATTGCCATCAGTTTAAACATTTTTTTAAACAGCTCTGCCTTGAATTTTATTCCAAAAATTTTCACAAACATTCATAGGAAATGTTAATGGTATCCTGCTGGGAAATTCCAGTGATTTTCTGAAAGGATGTGGAGGCTTTGTGATGTGCTGTCTAAAATTAAACAAGCCTCACTGGACTCATTTATGAAACGTGAACTTGATGAGTTCACATAGATTGGACTAATTAGAAACACCCAAAAAATATGATTTTCAAGTAAAACGTCACTTCAAAAATCTATGCAAATTTGACAGAAATGTGGCCAGAGGAAATGTAGAGAGCAAAGAATTTTTACACTCCTAGTGAATGCCTCAGTTGAAAGACTTGATGGTGCATTCAAAGACCAATCAGATGAAGGAGGTTTTAGAGTAGCTGGACTGAACTCCCGCAGACAGAGACAGTTCGAGAGAGTGGCTCCATCAGAGGACAGCTGTACTTACATCATAAGCTCCCGCCTTGATCTGCTGGTATAACTTGTGTTGATCTTCATCCCAAAATGGAGGATAGCCCACTAACAGAATGTACAAGATTACACCTGTGAAGGAAAGAAAGAGAAAAGTATTCTGATTGGCTGAAAAAAAGAATATTAGATTCCTACTGACTGACAGTGTTTATTTATTTTTCACATGTACAAAGTTCCATGTTGATAGCACTACAGTAAAATATCACTTTGAGTTGTGTGTAGGCATGTGACGGTATCAAATTTTCATGTTGCGATTAATTGCGAATGCTTTTATCACGGTATATGGCATTATCACGATATTGAAATTTAGTTGCAAAAAATGTCAAAGTTTTACAGGTTTTATAACTTTTTTCTTATAACAAAAAGAACTGAACATTTAAATACAATAAAGCAATACACAAAAAATAAATTAAAACATTTCACACAGATTAAAGTGCAAAAGAATTATAAAGACCATTTACAGTGCAATCTCATAAGTTAACCTTAGTTAATGCATCAACATTAACAATGAGCAATAGCTACATTTGCTACAGAAGTTATTAAGCTTTGTTAAAAATACAACTGTTAGTTCATGTTAGCTTGGGTTCATTAAATAACACAGTAGCAACTTTTGATTTTAACAGCGTGTTATTAAATATTGAAATTAAGATTAATAAATGTTTAGAAGAATATTTCATTGGCAGTTTAACTAATGGAGCCTTAATGTAAAGTTTGACCCAACAAAGAATCAAAACCTTTTCAAACAGTATCTAGGGCATGTTGTAGTCCAGATTAAAATGTACAAAAAGTTTTAAAATAAATAGCCTATTAAGTCGATGTGAAGAACACTGTAGCGAATACAAAAATCTTAATGGCTATTTAAATCATTTAAATATGTTTCGGAAAGTAGCGCAGCTGCTTTGTTCGCGGGGTTTGGGGTAACGGCTGCATTTCTGCTGTTTAGCACCATCTGCTGTCAGAGAGTGAATGTGCGCTTTCATTCAGTGCGTCTCTTTCACGTGTTCCGCCATGAGCTTCTCCCAAGCTTGTTTACATCAGAGTGCGCACGCATCTTTTTTGAAGCAGCATACAGCTGTGTTGTGCATTGTGACCAGTTGATGGGGAAATTATTCTTAAAATGCATTAAGAAAATCTGAATAATTTTTTAATAATTATTCATGGTAATTTTAAGTTTTCAAAAAGGGTTCAAAAGGGTTTAAGGTTCAAAAAACACATTATTTTCCACATACTGTACGGTTTCTCCTCTATGCCCCACCTTTCTGAAATGCAGTGATTTTTACAAAGCTCATTGTTCTGAAAAGCGAGGTGTGCTCTGATTGACCAGCTACCCAGTGTGTTGTGATTGGCCGAATACCTCAAGCGTGTGACGGAAATGTTACGCCCCTTACCATATTGTGATGCCCTGTCCCAGAGCGACGAGACAAAAACATTAAAGCCCATTATAAACTAGGCATTTGTTGCATCCAGTGGGTACATAATTATGGATTATAATGACTTATTACTGTCCTTTTACGCGTTGCATCACGCCGCATAACATAAAACCATATCTGCATTTGTGATCGTAGAAATGACAAACAACAAGTGCTACTCTACACTGCTCAAAACGCGCGTTTGAATCATCAGTGGCAAAAACAGTCTTCCATAAAATGCGCTACACTCTTCTGAATATTTGGTTTGAACTGTTCTGGAACAGTGTTGTAAATACAACTTAACCACTGATTTCTAGTCGTGTCCTCTTTTGGAAGGCCAAACAAAGTATTTTCGCTTTCGCAACGAAACACACAGCGTCTTCACAACATGGCGGCGGCAGCAACAATAAAGTTACGCCTTCTTTCTTTGCTTGAACATTTGGGCGGTTTTATGCAAATCTTCGCACATCGTGACGTAGACATGTGGGGGCATGGACCAGTCTTAACTTTTATAAAGAATATCTCTTTGGGTTTGAGACTTTAGTCTTTGCAACTTTAGGGATCTTATCTATTCACAAACAGCTTGTAACACTCCAAAGAAAAAGGAAAACTTGAAATCGCATCATATGACCCCTTTCAGTCCAAATGGTAATTTGTTTTGTAATAATGTTTTACATAAAACCCCAACCCTATTAACTAGTACCTAATCATCATCTTGTTACTTCATGTGAAACTTGCAGCCTTAACCTGACTGACGTCCTTGTTTCAAGCGATGGTTAAGTGCTTCACTCAATATTTGCTTCAAAAAGCATGTATTCCAAAAGACTGTGTTGACAAACAGATCTACCGTACATTTAAACCCTATTTTCTGCTGAGTTCAGCAGCAAAAACAGGCTTGGTGCCGAAACTCTACTCAGCACTGCACTGCGAACTTAAGCAGTATGAATACTACAACCTGTTAATTCAGCAAGCAGAATGAATATGCAAGAGGTCTAATGATTAAAGACCCTGTTGAAAACTCACCACAGGCCCAGATGTCCACAGGTTTGCCGTAGGGATCCTTCCGCAACACCTCTGGAGACAGGTAGCCAGGTGTGCCAGCAAAACCTGTGACAAAAACAGGTTGAATTAACCATTCTGTACTCTGAGAATAAGATTAAGTGGATTCAAACCACAGGCGCCTGTAGGCAAAGTAGCTCAGCCAATTAATATTCACTGAAATGCTAATAATTCCAAGCAGGTGTGTGTGGATAGTTTGATAGATGGACTTTTCCATACGCCAGAACCATTTCGAGCCAAAATGGTGACGTGCCAAGATGGCTGCCTCCCTCCAGCACTGGCACGGCTGAAGCGGGCTGGAAATAGGTGGATTTTAAACAGCTGCGGTAACATAATTCTGTGCTGTCCAATCATATAGCTTGTATACAACAATTATTCCTACTCGCAAGGCTTTGCTCTTCACAAAACTCTGCATACTTCAGTCAAAACAAGATTACCTATTTAAATCTAAAGAAAGCTGTACTGATACTTGATTAGCACTAAAGCAACAGCTATCTCATGGTAACAGAAATAAGCAGCCGCCAGTAGGGGGCCACAAGGCCCAAGAGAACCCTGCCTGACGGTTTCATCCAGTAGAGACAGCTCAGGAGAGGCATTTTCATAGCTAAAGGGTCTTTCACACACCGACAGGAATGATTGTGAAAGCTAAACATGAAATGGGCTAAGATTGGCATTCGGCACAGCCTGAAAATAAGCCTTTACGGCCATTCCAATCCATTTCAGACCAGAGGTAATGGAGCGGGAAATGTGGCAACATCCTTTTAAGATAAACTAAAAGAACATTACAAGAGGGAATCAGCACAGAAAATCCTCACTAATATAGAAAATCCTGTCAAATCTAAAGCAACAGTAGTAAAAATACAAAAATGTGTGGAAAGTCTAAAAAGTATTCACAATTGGTCAAAACCACCCACAACATCCTAGCATAATGGGGACAAGCACCACATTTAAATCTAAAAATCCATCAAGACATGGATTTTTCGAGCACATCAAGAGTAAGGAAACACCAGAACTACATACTAGCATGTATTTTAGCATGCTGTCTTACAGGATTGGAATCAAACTGAGGGGAATAATAAATGAGAGCAGGAAACTTGCTGTTCTTTACCAAACCAGGCCTGCTGATCTCCCTGCACCTCGATGGCCAGCCCAAAATCAGCCAGTTTCACTGCCGCTCCTTTCATCTTACTGGCCAACAGCAAGTTCTCGGGCTGAGGAGGAAAACAGAGGAAGCCTTTAACACTCTCAAACATTTCAAATGGACTGAAAAGAGAGGTTAAAAAGATACTCTAGGATTGACAATGCCCAGCGTGTGGTGCAAAGCTGGATATTTTACTGGTGGTGAATGTTAAATCTAATGGAACGTTTACACTGACAGCAATTTGTAACATCAAAGCAACTAACACCACTTAGTCAGAGTTTAAGCAATTTCTACAAATACAATCTAGCTATATGCCAAAAAACTGAGAAATGCAAGTTTATGCAATGTGCAGCTACGTGATGTGGCGACTACCAATTTACTTGTCAAATAAAGATTTTCATTACTGTAATTTTTAATTAATAAAGGTATTACAATAAAAACATTTTAACCAAAATAACATACACAACCATTCAAAAGTTTGGCTTTGGTACAGATTTTGAAAGAAGTCTCTTATGCGCACCAAGACTGCCTTTATTTGATCAGTAAAACAGTAATACTGTGATATTGTGTAAATATTACTGAGGTTAAAAATTCAAAAATTAATTTATTCCTGCGATGCAAAACTGAATTTTCAGCATCATCACTCTAGTATTCGGTGTCACATGATCCTTCAGAAATCACTGAAAGCACTGTTGTGCTGCTTAATTTTGTAGAAACCATGATACAATTTTTTCACAATTCTATGATGAATAGAAAGAGCAAAAGAATTTATTTAAAATGTAATTATAAATATCTTTACCGTCACCTTCAATCAGTTTAATACATCCTTGCTGCATTAAAAGCATTAATTTCTTTAAAAAAAAATATTAACCCAGACTTTAGAACAGTAGTGTGTCAATTTTAAAAATTACAGTAGTGAGAATATGATGAGAATTAGAAAAAAATGTGTTTAATTAATTGTACTAAACATAATGATACAAAAATGATTAATTTTCTTTTCATTTTCCTTTTTTTTAATTTGAAATATGACTGAGACATGAATTTAAGTTCACCAGTAACATTAAGACATCCAGCAGAAGTAACACTAACAAAACCAACAATACAGACACTTTGCGACCTGCAACACTGTCAGTGTGAACACTCATTTAAAAAAAGTACACCACAAGCAGATGTGCAGATGTGTCAGAGCCAAACCTGCTCAGTAGGATATGACAGATTTTGGGGGTCAAAGATCTCTCCACAGGTAATTGAGTTTATACATGGCTTAAAGGTTAAGCACGACTGAATTGTGTTTGCTTTACTACCACATTTACGCTGAGGAAATATTAGGGTGGATTTCCTGCGGTTTTGTCAGTGCTCCAAATTTGAAATCAAACACAAACATGCATTAATATCCAAGAGCTTCAAGTACAAAACCAAGAGAAGAGGCCCAGAAAGATATATTAGGCACAATGGAGGGCTTTCACACTAAAATATAGGCTGGAAAAGTCGATTTCCCCTCCGTTCTCGAATACACAACTCAATAAGCTTGATTTATTAGCTGCCACACATATAACTTCTCAATGCACAGAGTTCATCCTCGAGTTCTACATTCAAGCACAGAATTCAAATGCATCCGTTATGATGATGCTGGGAAATTTATGCCCATAGGTGTGAATCTCTCACTCTCCCTCATTAAACGCACAGACTACAAATGAGGAATGGTGAGACTCGCCGTGACCCCTCCCCACATCCCTCCGTCTCTCAGGCAATACCAGCAACAGTTGTCGTATCACGTTCCTTGCTATGGCAACCAGCCTGGGCACATCTCTGCTGCTCAGCATTGGGCTCACATACACATGGGGGAGGGCAGTGGATGTGACTAACGCACAATAGGAGGACATGATAAAACTGTGTCTGTATGCGTTATCCAAGACATGCCACCGTCAAGACAACAAGTACATTCATTTCATACATTCACATGCACTGAGACACAAAGGCAATGTGTTTGATGTTTATGCATGTACTTATATGGTAATATAATGAATTGCTTAAAGAGTACTGTTAAAAAAAAAGAAAAGAGTATTACTAGCCAATCCCAGGTTGATTCTTTGTCAACTCAACTAGAGGTCTTTTTTTCTGGTGAAAGAAATACATAAATGAAGAAGATTTTGTAGAGGGGGGTCAAAATGACAATTTTCACCTGAGATTCGGAGCCAAATTACAGGGAGCACATCTTGTGTGTATATGCTATAACTCGAAGTATTAGAGTATTATCTTAATATCCTTATATATTTTAGTTCTTAAACTTTTCTTTTGGTATCTTTATTTTTAAGGCCCTACATTGTTCATTTCCAGAGATTTCAGTGTGGCTCCTTTAGTAAATCGTTCACATTTTCAGTGGTCAAAAATCAAATGTGAGTCACTTTGCATTCAGCTGATATTTTTTTTCTTTTTAAAAGAAATGTGTGAAGTACAAATAATGTTGAAAAATCGTCATTTTGGCCCCCTACACGTTTAGAAATAAAGGTATAGAAGTTGTCACTGGGGCGGTACCTTTTCAAAAGCTTCACTTTTGTACCCATTAAGTTCAAATATGTACACTTTAAGTGCTAATATGTACCTTTAAGGTACCAAAAGTGACCCTTTAGGTACAACCATGCACCTTTTGAAAAGGTACTGTCCCAGTGACAGCTTTTGTACCTTTATTTCTGTGAATGTACTTCGTAAATGCAGATCCATGACATTTAATATTTTGGATTTCATCACTATTTATTTTTCTTTCTTCTTCAAAAAAAAATTTAGCTGGGGAAGTTTCTCAAATTTGGTTGATTTGACATGTAATGACCCAAAAGTCTTTGTAGCAAGTATCTGATTATGAAATTAAACAGAAATGAAAAAGCAGAAGTATGTACGATCATGTGCTTTCACATGCAGTCTTAAAGGATTGAAATCAAACGAAGGGGAACATTGTTGTACGTGCATATCTGTGTGTTTGTGAGGGGCAGGGCAGGGCAGGGCATTGACTTGGAAACCCTCAGAGGCAGGCCGGTTGCCATGTGTGTAGTTGTTGTTGCGACAGACTCTCGCTCACCTTAAGGTCTCTGTGCACGATGTCATGCTGGTGAATATGATTGACACTCTCCAGGATCTGATTGATGCATTGGCTGAAAAACAGAATAATAAATCAATCAGTGGAAGAGAAAGATCATAAGGATAAGTGAGAGGGTGAGATAAGGCTAAATATTGATTTTAACCATTTATTTGTACTGTATACAAAAGTCTGTTTCCTTAAATTTACCATCTTTTTACTTAACTTTGCGATCTCTGAAAGGTGCAGTTTTCCACAAGTTATATGGAATAATTTAACAGTTTGTGTGTGTGTTCTTTTGAGAACCTGACAGCCCCTGGTTAATGCTCTTTTCAGATGTAAGAAAGAAACAAAAAAAACTAATAGACTCTTCAAAATTTCTCCTTTATGCCAAAGAGGGAAAAAAAGCCATATGGGTAGCTGTAGGGAACAACATTTTCATTTTTGGGTGAACAACACCTTTGAAAATACACTATATTTAAATAGTATTCTGCAGTTGATACCAGATATAATACAGTTTATATTAAAATTGCCAAACAAGAAATGCTTCCACAAAAATAAATCATATTAAAGTATATTACCGAAAATCAGTTATACAGTCTTATATTATACAGTCATTTTGTAAAGAAATAAAGTCTAAGCTTAAGCTTGATTAAAATTAATTGATTACAGTAAAGTTAATCAACAGCGTCGGCTTGACAATTCAATTAAGCAATTAAATTAAACACCGTGACTGGATAATTGATGCTACATATGAATGTACCACTGCTGCTTTAACAGACAGAGCTGGGGTCAAGTGTAATGTGACTGAGGCACAAAAGGTGAGCTGAGCAGGGGATTGTGTGCTAGCTGGGGTGGGCGTTACTCTTGGAAAAGTGCCTCACCCTCAGACAGGTACACACACATGCACACGCGTTATCTCATCCCTCTTAAAGCTGTAATCCTATAACAGAATGTTATAGAGGCCTAACCGGGACAGATGAACCAGAATGAACGTGTGTGTGTGTGTGTGTGTGTGTGTGTGTGTGCGCGCATGTGTGTGTTTAAGTGTTGCTGTGGTGTCATGCTACTTTATAGATACTTAGTATTAATGTGAAATTATGCATGACTTCCTTTAGATCCTTATTGAATTTGTTCTGAGGAAATGGCACAGATGATGGTTGGGACATGAATGTGTACATCAGACTTCTCGACATAGGTCACTTGTAGGCTTAAGCAAAACAGATTTTAAACAATAAATTATATTATATTATATTGCATTATATCAACTTGACATTTGCTGTGTATTTAAATTGCTATATAAATTATTATATTACTACGCTGTCAATCTGTTTTGTTCAATCAAACCATAGTAATTATTATATTATATTATTATAAACTTGACCCGTGCAGACTCATACCATGTATAATATATCAAATTTCCTATTTGCTATTTAAATTATTATACTAAGTAATAAGTTATCCATGATATCCATTATAATAAGTTATCCATGATTTTTCTATAATATAATATAATATATAAATTGTTTTAAAGCAAAAAAAAATAATAATAAATACATGTATAATATATCAAATTTCCTATTTGCTATTTAAATTATTATACTAAGTAATAAGTTATCCATGATATCCATTATAATAAGTTATCCATGATTTTTCTATAATATAATATAATATATAAATTGTTTTAAAGCAAAAAAAAATTATAATAATAAAAATATATATATATTACATTCATTATTATAATTAGAATTATATTAATTCCAGTGACAACAAGCAACTTGTCATTTTACAATGCCTTGTTAGGACATGCCACAAGGAACGAGTGAGTGAAAATGGAGTATATGAGATAAGAAAGTAGACCGATAAAGACCGTTGAGTATATTAATGTTATAAAAGAACACAGAAGCTATTTGCCCAAATTTGGTTAAATTTTAAGCCCAGCATTCCATTTTCAGGACAGCACAAATCCCACTGGACACAAAAGACCTGTCTCTCTCTATTTCACACACATATAGAGTACATGCACATACATACACACAAATAAGACAGCTGATCTCTTAATAAAACACCTCTTTTCCCCACTCACCCTCTTTTTATCTGTCTTTATCTATGTGATATCAAAGCTCTAAACTGGCATCATGCAACTCATGTAAACCAAATTTACCATGAACTCCCGTATGAGCGCATTAAAGCACAGCTAACTGCTGGAGGGTGTTTGTGTTGGATGCCTGGGGCTTTAACTTAGAATCAGAGTCCCTCAGAGACTTACACACTCGCTGGTGGTTCCTGAAGACACTGTTCAAAGTGTGTCATTTCTATGTTACCAGATTTTCCACTTTGAGAAAGCTGTTTAGGAAGAATCTTCATGTTTGCCGTTCAGTGGCAGTACTGTTAGTGCTGCAGAAGTGATGCACTCGAGAGGAGGGGCCAACAGAGGCCAAATGGATGCGCTTTTGTGTGGCACCTGTTGATTGCCAGTTCTGCAACTCCACCATCATTAAAGGCTTTCAGTTTTTCTCACAAAAGGGATCGTCCTCTCCCTGTGCTTTTGACTCAGATGTAAGTGTGTGTGTGTGTGTGTAAGTGTGACCTGCTCACTGCAGGCTGCAGCACAGTAACCACAGCAACAGTAAATTTATATATATTAAGCAGCACTGTTTTTTAACTAATAATAATAAGAAAAGTTTAATGAAAGTTTAATTGAATCAAATCAGCATATCAGAATGATTTCTGAACGATCATGTGACTAGGGCTGGGTATCGTTCAAAATTTTTCGATATGGATACCGATACCGATACCTTCACTTCGATACCGGTTCCTGAACGATACTTTTTTCGATACCAATTTTATGAAATCAATTTTAACAAGATTACATTATCTAGACTGGGAGAAAAAAAGCGTGATTTCCGTAGCCAACATAAAAAAGGTGGAAGACATGGAAATAGTTTGTCATTTTTTACCCTATTGTTTGTTATATTTATTTGCTCAATGTCTTGAGCAATGCGTAAATCCGGCCCTGTTAGACGGCAATCGGAAGTTATTACAAACACTCGATGGTGGTTTAAAGTGAGTTTTGCGTGAAAGACTAATATAAATCTTATTTATTGTCTTATGTAGCATGATGCTACAGTGTGCATGAATGGTCACATAACACGCGCTTTCGGTCGTGTAACGTTAGTATGAACGGACATCTGCATATGATCGGAACTCCACGCAGCTCCCGCGCTACTCTATACTGGTGGCGTTACAGTACCACGAGAGCTAAAGAGAGCAGACTGCTCCGTGCGCTTTCGAATCGCTCTCGCAGATGATCGATCTGCGCCGCGCCTCTAGTCGAACACACCAGCAAGTGTTGCAGGCTTATTGGCTCACTGACGCTGATGAGATTAACCCCTTAGGTATCAAAATTTGGTACCAAACGACAAGACATTTTTCGATACTCGATGGTATCGAGGCAATTCGGTCGGTGCCTAAAAAGTATCAAACTCGATACCCAGCCCTACATGTGACAGAAGACTGAAGTAATAACTGCTCAAATTTTTCCTTTGCATTACAGGAATAAGTTAAATTTTAAAATATATTAAAATAGAAAACAGTTCATTTAAACAGTAGTGCACAATATAGTGTGAGGGTGGAGTGCAGTTGGCACTGAGGTGTGTACGAGACATAACAGGAACATTTGTAGCTCAGCCTTTGTTCCACGTAAATTGAGTTCCACAATGACGCCTGGAAAAATCAAAGTGCACTGGACTGGTTAAAACCAGGACACAATCAAAGAAACAACAATCTTGACAGCACTAAATCGCATTTATAGGGCCACCCAGAAATGTCTACCCATCAATTTTGCTGGCAGATCCCATCAAATTGAAGGATATATTTTTGACACCCGGAAAGGTGCATACAAGACGTTTTTGTCAAACATATTTCAGCTGCATTTATCTGCCTGCAGGAATGGGGCTTCTGACATGATTCACTGGAACAAAATGTCTTGGGTTTGATAACTTGTCCATCCTGATTCAAAAAGCGGGAAGCACCTTACAGTCTTTGAGAGTTAAAAACTCATCTGAATACAGAAACTAGCTCCAATTCAAACAAAGTTATTTTAATTTTATATACTATTATAGTATTTATTAATTTTAATTAGCTGTTATTTTTTCAGCATTTTTATTTTTAAATGTAGTTATAGTAATTCTGTGAATTTTTTTTGTCAATTTTATTAGTTACATATATATATTAATGTTGCCATATTCTATGGCAAGGTAAAGAAGAAAAGGGCAGAACTGGCTACTCCTGCAGATGAAAAAACTGCTTTGTGAAATTTCATACATTAAAAAGGTGATCTTTCAAGGATTATGGGGGACTGGAGGGATGGGGGGGGGCTCATGTTCATAGTCTTCCTCTCATAAGATTGCGTAACGCTGAATTTTCATGAACTGCAATGTTTTTGGCTTTATGTCAATGTTTTATGATACATGATATACAGTATTATATTTGTTTTAACTGTATAATTTTGCAGTTTAAATAATATTCATGAAAAATGTAATGAAATTAAATTATAAATCATTATTCAGCAAAAAAGAATGGAATAAATAAAAGCACACGTAGCTGGAAATATGTATAAGGTGTCAATTATAAGTACTGTGTTAAAGCTTATAATAGCACCAATTGAATCAACACAAACAACATTTCTGAGAAAAAATATTAACTATAAGTAAGCTTACACTTATTCTAAGTTAGATCCACTATTGTATCCTGTTGCCATATGGCAACATATCACAAAGTACCTTAAAATAATATTTTTTTCCCCAAATTTTTTTTACAGCACTTCAAGTTAAGCCATTCTTAGAAAAGAAAAATATTTAAATATTTTTTTCTATAGGTCTATCATAATACGTGCGGTAGAGGGTTAAATTGTTTATTTATGAGGTTTCATTTCAGTTAGAATGCGGTCTTAAAAGGCAGTTACCTATGTAGGTAGCGAGATAGCTCACTGGGTTTTGAAACAGAGCCTATATTATTATCATCATGTCTCAAGTTACAGTACAGCATATACTGCTGAGTCACACGGCACAGATGTGTGTGTTTGTGTGTGAGTTTCGGTCATACTCACAGGTCAAAGACCAGGTAATGGAAACCTTCTTCTGAGATACTGTCATGGAGCCGAACTGGGGTTGAAAAGACACAACAGGAGAATCAGCATTAAACACAGAGATAATGCATTATGAAAGCAAATGTTTTTAATGAGAGGGAAATCTTGAGCATTCTTCGCTCCATCACACAGCGTTCATAACAACATCTGATGAAAACATGCGGCATAAGTTCAATTACACGCTATTATAGTGTCACGCTTACAATTATGAAGCACGTTTACAGACCTAAGTTAACCATAATGAGCACATGGCCAAATAAAATATCAAAAAGAGGATCCATCGAAAAGAGAGAGAGAGGATGGATGACAAGCTCACTTATGTACACAAGCAGTGTGTCACGTAGACAGTGACACACACCGAGTGTATTGGGTTGGGGGTTGGATGGAGAAAGAGAGAGTGAGAGAAAAATAAGGAGAGAGTTGAGTAAACACTGCCCAGAATAGCAGGGGCCTTATGAGAGCGCTGAGAGAAAGAGCAACATAGCAACTAGTTGAAGGAGGGAGGGAAAGAGACAGAGGGTAAATAACAGAGGGATTGAGGCAAATCTGATGCTGGAAAATACATATATTAGATAAATTACATCTACATTATTAGCTTAATGCAGCGAGTCAATAGTCCTCACAATGATTGTTTGACAAGCAAGGCCCGAGCATGTTGACACTGGGACTGCAAACACGAGCCGCCATCACGTCAGTAATTACAGAAGCTCGAGTTTAATAAAGTCCTAAACATTCAGAGAGAGGTTAAATACAGTGTACTCTGTAAAGCGAGGTATACCGATATTAAGCAAGAAACAATGTATGACAAAACTGGAAGCCATTTAAGTGGATGGAAACACAGTTGGCTGCAATAATAATAATTAATAATAATAATAATAATAATAATAATTTGAAGTGTGGAACATCAGTATCAAAAATTTAATTTAATTAAATTTAATTCAAATATAATTATTATAGTAATAATATATAAATTCTTGCAACCAAGACAGGAGAAATGTTCAGGAAACCTGTTTGAATTTTTTTTTTTTGCAATTTTG
>NW_015505484.1:341239-354322 GCF_001515645.1 Sinocyclocheilus grahami | reverse complement strand
TTTTTTTTTTTGCAATTTTGTTTGTACAGAAATTACTCATTTCACCTCTAATTTTATTTTTTCAATTGATCTAATAATAATATTAATAGCATTAATAATAATCATAATTATTATTATATTTATCAGCATCATCATTACACGTGTCACCTTCTTAATATATTTTGAATTTAATAATAATAATTACTATTATTAGTAGTGTTCAATTTCTGTGCCTAACAAAACACACACACACACATATACAGACACACACACACACACGCGCGTGCGTGTTTTATTTATATTTATATATATATATATATATATATATACACACACACAAACTTACAAACACATGACTAGCTGAGTGAAAGAGAAATACACATTAGTGTGTCAACTGCGCCAGTAGCAATGAGCACTCAGTCCTCTCTCCTCTTTAACCTATCAGATGGTCTCTCTCTCTCTCCATCTCTCTTCCTTCACTGGCTCTATTGTTCAGCACTTATGTGCAGCCCAAGCAGAAAACATGACAAGCTGTCCACTTGAGGAGAGACGACAGAAGAGAAAGTAAAGGAGAGAAAGAGTGATACAGGTGATGGAGCAGGAGAAAGGGGACGGCATTGCCTGAGGGGGAACAGAGATGAGAATAAGAAAACACATCCGATGCAAAGACGGTGAGATAGCGGGGAAAAAAAGAGGAAGGAGTGAGACAGAGAGAATGGAGGAGGAAGACCCTGAATAGAGTGTGAAGTTGAGGTCAAGGGTGGGATATACAACTCAAAATGGTGTGGAAGATGCCAGACAGTAGAATTACAGACAAGTAAACAACAGCGGAAGATGAGTTATATAATATTCAATGAACATAAAAGTTCAAATACTATTCTTTTGAACTTTCTATTCATCAAAGAATCCTGAAAGCATTTTGTCACGTTTCCCACAAAAAAATATTATGCAGCACAACTATTTTTCAACACGAAGAAGAAGAAGAAGAAAAAGAAGGAGAAGGAGAAGAAGAAGAAGAAGAAACTGGAGTAATGGCTTATATATTAAAATACAAAAGTTGTTTGACATTATACATTCTCACAATAAATCAAATAAATGCAGTGTTGATGAAAATAAGAGACTTCTTTCAAACACATTAAAAGCTATTTGAGGTTTATTTTTAAGATTATTGCCTGATTATTACATGAATTTTCAAAAGAGTTTGAGTAAGTGTTATTTAAATGTTTTTTCATGCTGCCAAATATTTTCTGAAATAATTTTACACTATTTTAACACTTTAAAAAACCCTCAAATATACTGAAAAATAAATGATAAATGGTATATATTTTGAATTGTGCATTTTTTTAACTTAATCAGCCAAGCAGGCAAAAGCAATAATCTCAAAATATATACCGGTATTAGGGATTACGTTACCGTAACTCCCTGTCTCAAGTCTTCTATCCTAAATGAGATTCTTACTGAAATCACCATGGTTACCAAACAGATAAGACAGGATTCTACTGTGGGATGTTTCTGTAATACGGCCCCAGGGGTATAAATATATAACACGGTATGAGTAATTATCATAGTAATATAACAGAATACATCACAATGTAATTATTTTGTTGAAAATGTAATAAAGAAACATGGCTTATCTTTTAATAACCATGATCCAAGCAAATATTCCAGTGAGACCCTTCCATTTAATTATTCTCTCTTATTATTTGATACTTGATGAACACAAACCGAAAGATAAGATTACTAACAATTAACGAACATATAATACACCCTAATCTCAAGCAGGCATGTCTTCCTTCATCTTCTTAGTGGTTTTCTTGCACTCGCTCACCTCTGAGCTCATTGGTGATAATGACGGTATTTGGGCTGAACTGCTGCCCACCAGCATCTCCCACCTCAGCACAGTTATTTATAGAGCTCCACTCCTCTTCTATTCCTCTCCATCTCTCTCTGCTGCTCTCTCCATCCCTCTACCTTCACCTCTTTCTTTGTCGCCATCGCCCCCATCTCGATGGCTCTGCTGTTTTTTTTTTTTTTCAGGTGTTCTGCCCTCTTAGGTCTTCTCCTCATTCTACCGATCAGTCTCTCCCACTTTCTGTCTCCACACCTCCTTCTAATTCCCTCTTTGCTTTCTTATTCATTCTCCTATTGCTGCCTACTAAATTCTGCTCTTTATTAGCTCATTTTTCCCCTCACAGTTCATTTTGTTCTGTAAGACAATGAGTTTTGGGAGAGGCTGTTCTGCAGGACATGGTATGTTTTGCTGCAAAAATACTTCAACCTAATTCAGTCCCACCAGCTTACACACACACACACACACACACACACACACACACAAACACTCACAAAGCTGCAGATGCTCACTGCGACAAACTCACATGTACACCACCATTTGAAAGTTTGGACTAAATTGAATGTCTCATTTAAAAGTTTAGGGTTGGTAAGATTTATTTATAATGTATTTGCAATATGTCTCTTATGAACACCAAGGCTGCATTTATTTAATCAAAAATGCAGTAAAACAGTAATATTATGAAAGATAATTACAGTTTCAAGTAGCTGTTTTCTATTTTAATATATTTTAAAAAGTAATTTATTGTGTTCTGCCCTCTTAGGTCTTCTCCTCATTCTACCGATCAGTCTCTCCCACTTTCTGTCTCCACACCTCCTTCTAATTCCCTCTTTGCTTTCTTATTCATTCTCCTATTGCTGCCTACTAAATTCTGCTCTTTATTAGCTCATTTTTCCCCTCACAGTTCATTTTGTTCTGTAAGACAATGAGTTTTGGGAGAGGCTGTTCTGCAGGACATGGTATGTTTTGCTGCAAAAATACTTCAACCTAATTCAGTCCCACCAGCTTACACACACACACACACACACACACACACACACACAAACACTCACAAAGCTGCAGATGCTCACTGCGACAAACTCACATGTACACCACCATTTGAAAGTTTGGACTAAATTGAATGTCTCATTTAAAAGTTTAGGGTTGGTAAGATTTATTTATAATGTATTTGCAATATGTCTCTTATGAACACCAAGGCTGCATTTATTTAATCAAAAATGCAGTAAAACAGTAATATTGTGAAAGATAATTACAGTTTCAAGTAGCTGTTTTCCATTTTAATATATTTTAAAAAGTAATTTATTCCTGTGATGCAAAGCTGAATTTTCAGCATCATTACTCCAGTCTTCAGTGTCACATGATCCTTCAGAAATCATTCTAATATGCTGATTTGCTGTTCAAGAAACATTTCTGATTATTAAAGGTAAAAACAGTTGTGAAGCTTAATGTTTTTGTAGGATTCTTTGATGAACAGAAAGATCAAAAGAACAGAATTTATTCGAAATAGGAAGTCTTTACTGTCACTATTGATCAATTCAATGCATCCTTGAGGAACAAAATAATTAATTTCTTTCTAATTGACCCCAGACTTTTGAATGATATTGTATGTTTTGTTACAAAATGATATAAAGAGTTTGTATGATGATATGAAAATGATATAAAGGTTTGTAAACATATAAACACAGCATAAATATTTCATTTTTTTTTTTAAAGGCTGAGATGGACTAGAAAAACATCTAATGATGCACCTTATAAAGTTTGTAGAGAGAATGACTAGAAAGAGCAGAGCTGCAAACTAGACAAAGGGTCATGATCTTGAAGCGCAAAGATAAAATAACTGAAATTGTTAAACATTTTTAGAACTCATAAATGATCCCATACTTCAAATATTCTCATTTATAGTTTTGATGGCTTTATTGTTACTCTAAAATTAAAAAAGAGATTATAATGAAGATCCAACTCACCAATATTGGGGTGTTTGAGTAGACGACAGATTCGGGCCTCACGTTCCAGTTTCTGATGATCTGCAGAGGAAAAAGAGAGGGAGAAAAGCAGGTTAGATATTTGAGGTGGCTGATGGCTTGTTCTCAGCTATAAAATAAAAAGGACACCTCATCTGAGGTGCGAGCAGCTCTGTCCTCTCCTCCGAGAAGAGAGAACATTTTTCCATAGGAGTCATAGATGTGAACCGCAATGCTGGCGAGTTAAGAGGGAATAAACAATTCAGAGAGATGATATACATAATATGAATAATAAATTAATAAAATTAAATAAAGACAAAGATGCAATCTACATGCAGAAACTTAATTCTAATATTATATAATATACAATAATATTAATATATGATTGTATCGGCAAAGCCCTAAGCAAAGACTGCAGAAATATATCCCAAGTTATCCAAGGTTTGTGACTTTGGTCCTGTCATGGTAAGATACTGTAAATCATGTGTGTGTTTGTAAGAGTGGGGGTGAGGTTCAAGCTAATCTAGGGCTTATTACTGAAACAAGTAATATGGTTGTGTGAGCTCGAAGGATGAATGTTCAAATTAAACAAACAAGCCCGAGGGCTCATTTCTTCTCACTTGCAACACACACACACACCACAAGCGCAGGAGTCTAAATAGCAGCTCAATGTCTTGACTGGGGTTTATTCATCTTCTCAATGTAAAAATCACCCACTATGCACTGCTGGAGGCCAGTGAAACTGGATGCGATTCCTATTTTAGAAGAAAATAATAGGCTTTAATGTCAAATAAACAATGTTTTGACAGATTATACTCAGACAGGCTATACCAGCTTACGAGATCCTTGCAGATCAAATATTAAACCTGCTTTAAACTTAACTGCATGAAATAATATTTATTTTTAATCAGTAATTGTATTAGGGTTTCCAGCTCTAAAAGATCTAAACATCCTTAAAACTTGATAAATTTACATTTAAATTGACAAATTACCTCATTGGCAAAAAGTGTTGCTTGTTTCTTGCATAAATGTATCAAACTACATGACACACTAATGCATATTTCTCTTTCACTCAGCTAGTCATGCCAAATAAATAAAGTTAAAAAATACAGTTAATTCAAGACATTTTCTATTACTTTTAATGTAGAAACATGCTTTGAAACAGTATGTATTGTGAAAAGTGTTGTAAAAAAATATGAATTAATCATTAGTGTACACTAATCTGCTTTCTTGTCTTGACAACAAGATAAAAATACCTTTACCAAGTTGGAAAATATAATCGGTTATATAAATATCAAGTTAATATCAGGGCTATCTCAAAGGTCTCAGACAAGTCATGTCCTTAAGTTAACTTGCATCGGCTGAAACTATTGTGTCATCTTGCTTTGCCGTCACCACGTACATGAAACATCATCACATCCAAACCTGCCACTTCTGAACTCTGTCCCTAGAAACTGTGTCATTACTTAAGCAATCAGAAATGGAGTGACAATTGCCAATATGAAGAGAAGAGTGAGACGAATATTACCACATCACTACTTGCATGTGCATGTGCATGTGCAATCGGCATGGACAATGTAATACTGACAGCTTTCATCCACCCAGGTCTCTGCAATAAACACATCAGCTTGAGTCAGCCTACAAATATTAATGCGGTCTAATCTGACGTGCTTAAGCAAGAGTCTAGCTGACCTCCTAACTGGCTCTGGTCCAAAACCTAGTGGGTTGCCTACGTAGGCAGCATTTTAAGGTGTGCTCTTGACATGAAGACTGCTCCAAAATGTAGGCAGCATAAAAGACACCTTCTTTCTGTCAAACTCTAAAGGCAGAATTGCATGTATCATTCACAGAGAGGTCAATACCAGCATGCAGGAGAATGATAACATCCAGGTCTGTTGAAATTAATTGTTAAAAAACGATTTGCTGCCTATGTAGAGTGTTCCAAATTGCTCGCTTATGAGGTTTCAGTCAAAATGCTCCATTAGAAGGTAGATAAGGTTTTGGGAACTGAACTATAGAAACAAATATAGAACTTTTTTTATGTAAATGTTGTGCTTTTGTAAAAACCCATTGAAACCATGATTCTGTCCGATTATTAAATTTTATAAAATGGCACTTTTGAAAGGACATGTAATACAAAACACACCATCTAATCAACTTAACAAGCACATCTACTGGAAGCTAAGTGCCCTTTTTGATTCGGTCGTTGGTTTGATTGAATGTGTTATTTGATTGCGCAAGCATGCATCCATTATGATTTTCCACATATTGTGCTGTCTATGGTCCAGAACTCCTGCTTTTAAAAAAAAAATCGTTATCACTAGCCCATTCTGTCTTGTTGACTTTCTTTCTCTCTGAGCTAGATTATGTGTTAGCCTTTCACACATGCAAACACACACACACACACACACACACACAGCAGACATGCTCCAAGCTAACAGGATTACATCCTCTCCCATCTTGCCCTGTGACCCAGTGGAAGATTAACCCTTAGCATGCCACTGGCATAAATACTGTTTTCCTCCCTTTCACTGCTGGCCAACACTGACCACACACACTCCAACCGCAGAAGCAGAAGAGTGCCAAGATGACACCAAAGCCCTGTTACTGGATCAGCACAGAGGCACAATGAACCCATGTGATCCTACAAACTAGCAGCTGAAGCAAAGAAAACTAAGAAAACTAAGATGTATATGGGGAGAGCACATGGTAGAGAGTATGGCAGGACAATATAGCTAAATATAACATACATATGTTATATTTAGCAAAAAATATATAATATACAAGTTGATGTTCCTCCTTTCAGTTCTCCATTTCTGCTCATCTCGAAAAACAGCCATAAAGTGAGGATAATTCAGGGCTTCAGAATATCTACATCACACCCACACTAGAAAAATGTATGACTACTGTCTGTATGAACTGGTTTAGCATTAAAATGAAAGCTTTAAACTCTAGATCCTTCCTCATGATATTTATGTTTACGTTCACAGCCTACATTTATGCTTCATACATAAAACATACAAGATAATGCACTGCATTGAAAAAAATACTTCAAGTAGTAGCAAAAGGTGAGCACCAGGTCTTCAAAGTGCTAATACAGCATCAATCCAATTGCAATCTTTTTGTTATCAGAGTAAAAGAAAACCAGTTTTGTAAAGTAAAATAAGTTGTGAATTCCTGTACTAGTAACACCAGAGTCATGGGTTCGATTCCCAGGGAATACATAAACTATACCTTTAGATAGAAATGTCTGCTAAATACGTAAATATAAAAACTGCACAAAGTTTCACACTGACTAAAAGTACAATCCACTGAAAGGACTGATCTACTATTCCTCACAGCCTCATTTACATGCCGACTGATTAAGGTCCACTAAGGCAAAAGGCTGAATACATCAATGGCAAATACATTCTTACTGTATCTCGGAAGTTTCACGGTCCCAAAAGTAACTGGAAAGGAAACTCCCTTCTATATTACACAGAGACACATCAGTGTGGTGCTATCAAAACTACTTCAGTTTCACTACGGAAGATAACACACTCTCATGCTGCAGTAATTGTATTACAGACACACACAGCCCTCTAATCTGATGCATAATTAAACGCAGGGTAGAGATAGGAAGGGCCCTCTGCCCTGACATTCTAATATGGTTGTGTGAGCTCGAAGGATGAATGTTCAAATTAAACAAACAAGCCCGAGGGCTCATTTCTTCTCACTTGCAACACACACACACACCACAAGCGCAGGAGTCTAAATAGCAGCTCAATGTCTTGACTGGGGTTTATTCATCTTCTCAATGTAAAAATCACCCACTATGCACTGCTGGAGGCCAGTGAAACTGGATGCGATTCCTATTTTAGAAGAAAATAATAGGCTTTAATGTCAAATAAACAATGTTTTGACAGATTATACTCAGACAGGCTATACCAGCTTACGAGATCCTTGCAGATCAAATATTAAACCTGCTTTAAACTTAACTGCATGAAATAATATTTATTTTTAATCAGTAATTGTATTAGGGTTTCCAGCTCTAAAAGATCTAAACATCCTTAAAACTTGATAAATTTACATTTAAATTGACAAATTACCTCATTGGCAAAAAGTGTTGCTTGTTTCTTGCATAAATGTATCAAACTACATGACACACTAATGCATATTTCTCTTTCACTCAGCTAGTCATGCCAAATAAATAAAGTAAAAAAATACAGTTAATTCAAGACATTTTCTATTACTTTTAATGTAGAAACATGCTTTGAAACAGTATGTATTGTGAAAAGTGTTGTAAAAAAATATGAATTAATCATTAGTGTACACTAATCTGCTTTCTTGTCTTGACAACAAGATAAAAATACCTTTACCAAGTTGGAAAATATAATCGGTTACATAAATATCAAGTTAATATCAGGGCTATCTCAAAGGTCTCAGACAAGTCATGTCCTTAAGTTAACTTGCATCGGCTGAAACTATTGTGTCATCTTGCTTTGCCGTCACCACGTACATGAAACATCATCACATCCAAACCTGCCACTTCTGAACTCTGTCCCTAGAAACTGTGTCATTACTTAAGCAATCAGAAATGGAGTGACAATTGCCAATATGAAGAGAAGAGTGAGACGAATATTACCACATCACTACTTGCATGTGCATGTGCATGTGCAATCGGCATGGACAATGTAATACTGACAGCTTTCATCCACCCAGGTCTCTGCAATAAACACATCAGCTTGAGTCAGCCTACAAATATTAATGCGGTCTAATCTGACGTGCTTAAGCAAGAGTCTAGCTGACCTCCTAACTGGCTCTGGTCCAAAACCTAGTGGGTTGCCTACGTAGGCAGCATTTTAAGGTGTGCTCTTGACATGAAGACTGCTCCAAAATGTAGGCAGCATAAAAGACACCTTCTTTCTGTCAAACTCTAAAGGCAGAATTGCATGTATCATTCACAGAGAGGTCAATACCAGCATGCAGGAGAATGATAACATCCAGGTCTGTTGAAATTAATTGTTAAAAAACGATTTGCTGCCTATGTAGAGTGTTCCAAATTGCTCGCTTATGAGGTTTCAGTCAAAATGCTCCATTAGAAGGTAGATAAGGTTTTGGGAACTGAACTATAGAAACAAATATAGAACTTTTTTTATGTAAATGTTGTGCTTTTGTAAAAACCCATTGAAACCATGATTCTGTCCGATTATTAAATTTTATAAAATGGCACTTTTGAAAGGACATGTAATACAAAACACACCATCTAATCAACTTAACAAGCACATCTACTGGAAGCTAAGTGCCCTTTTTGATTCGGTCGTTGGTTTGATTGAATGTGTTATTTGATTGCGCAAGCATGCATCCATTATGATTTTCCACATATTGTGCTGTCTATGGTCCAGAACTCCTGCTTTTAAAAAAAAAATCGTTATCACTAGCCCATTCTGTCTTGTTGACTTTCTTTCTCTCTGAGCTAGATTATGTGTTAGCCTTTCACACATGCAAACACACACACACACACACACACACACAGCAGACATGCTCCAAGCTAACAGGATTACATCCTCTCCCATCTTGCCCTGTGACCCAGTGGAAGATTAACCCTTAGCATGCCACTGGCATAAATACTGTTTTCCTCCCTTTCACTGCTGGCCAACACTGACCACACACACTCCAACCGCAGAAGCAGAAGAGTGCCAAGATGACACCAAAGCCCTGTTACTGGATCAGCACAGAGGCACAATGAACCCATGTGATCCTACAAACTAGCAGCTGAAGCAAAGAAAACTAAGAAAACTAAGATGTATATGGGGAGAGCACATGGTAGAGAGTATGGCAGGACAATATAGCTAAATATAACATACATATGTTATATTTAGCAAAAAATATATAATATACAAGTTGATGTTCCTCCTTTCAGTTCTCCATTTCTGCTCATCTCGAAAAACAGCCATAAAGTGAGGATAATTCAGGGCTTCAGAATATCTACATCACACCCACACTAGAAAAATGTATGACTACTGTCTGTATGAACTGGTTTAGCATTAAAATGAAAGCTTTAAACTCTAGATCCTTCCTCATGATATTTATGTTTACGTTCACAGCCTACATTTATGCTTCATACATAAAACATACAAGATAATGCACTGCATTGAAAAAAATACTTCAAGTAGTAGCAAAAGGTGAGCACCAGGTCTTCAAAGTGCTAATACAGCATCAATCCAATTGCAATCTTTTTGTTATCAGAGTAAAAGAAAACCAGTTTTGTAAAGTAAAATAAGTTGTGAATTCCTGTACTAGTAACACCAGAGTCATGGGTTCGATTCCCAGGGAATACATAAACTATACCTTTAGATAGAAATGTCTGCTAAATACGTAAATATAAAAACTGCACAAAGTTTCACACTGACTAAAAGTACAATCCACTGAAAGGACTGATCTACTATTCCTCACAGCCTCATTTACATGCCGACTGATTAAGGTCCACTAAGGCAAAAGGCTGAATACATCAATGGCAAATACATTCTTACTGTATCTCGGAAGTTTCACGGTCCCAAAAGTAACTGGAAAGGAAACTCCCTTCTATATTACACAGAGACACATCAGTGTGGTGCTATCAAAACTACTTCAGTTTCACTACGGAAGATAACACACTCTCATGCTGCAGTAATTGTATTACAAACACACACAGCCCTCTAATCTGATGCATAATTAAACGCAGGGTAGAGATAGGAAGGGCCCTCTGTCCTGACATTCTGTGTAAAGGGTGAATAAGAGCAGGACAGACAGGAAGACAATGGGGGAAAAGGGAGCCACTGAAAGGTTACAGAGAGG
Organism: Sinocyclocheilus grahami; assembly: GCF_001515645.1. NCBI lineage: Eukaryota > Metazoa > Chordata > Actinopteri > Cypriniformes > Cyprinidae > Sinocyclocheilus > Sinocyclocheilus grahami. The sequence continues at coordinate 343,717 of NW_015505484.1, read as the reverse complement.
AGGCCAAACACTGGAACAAAAACACTGAGACTGCACTGAATGTGAAACATCTTTTATTATAATGTGCACATAGATAATGTGCACATAGATATATTCAAATCAGCTCTAATATTCAAAATAGCTTTAAATGACATGTGTAATGGAAATGTTAACTCTTTGTCAAGTTAATTAAGATCCTTCAAATTCAACAATCGAAACCAGAATCAAAAATTTAAATGATCAAATGACATTTCATTTACTGGCATCAAAAATTTATTCATTATTAAATTAATTGTTCCCATTAATAATGGGAAAAAAAATCAAACTAGAATTGAAAATATAATTTGAATGGATACTGAATAAGAACTGATCTGAAAAAAAGGTGTAGGAAAGAAAGCCACAGAAAATGGAAACTCGATTAGGCCTACACTGTAAAAAATGACCGTGAATTTAACGGTAAAAGACTGTAAAAATGCTACAGTAAAAACCTGTTAAATGGTTAACGGTAAATTCCCCTACTATATACGGTGAAAAACTGTATTGGACATTACATGTATTGGACATAAATTTTACGGTAGTATACCATTTTTGGAAGTGAAAAATACTGTATAATTTACAGTGAATAACCGTAAATTGACATTCCCAGAATTCCCTGTGTTACATTTCAAATTTGATGTTGTTTTGTTGAAATAACTATGTTTCTTAGTTTTTTCTTATCAGTTTTGTATATTAGGGTTGTGTGTTACACCTAATGTTGTTAAATGAATGTTTATTGCATTATTTCAGTTTCATGCGTGTTACCATGATGGTGTTTGGTGTTTGTGTGAATGACACTGTGCACCTTCTATATATGTTATTATTTAAAAGCTGCTTGTGATGGGCTTTGGTTCATCATGTGACTTTCTCATCACCCACCTGCATTTGGTGGTTATCAGTGTATTACAAAGGTACAAAACAGATTTCAGTACTTCAGTAGGTTGGTATATTAACATTATATCAGTTAATGAAATTACGGTATTTAAATGTAAATTTAAGTTAAAACCGTAAAACCTCAAACGTTGCTACCGTATTTTTAATGGTAAAATTCCGGCAACCACAGCTGCCGTTTTTTTACCGTAAATTTTACCGAATTTTTTTTACAGTGTATAGTTTCAAAATTAAAATCAAAAAGGAAATAAGAATTTAAACTGAATCAAATATGAATCACCTGGAACTGGAATCGAATATGAACTGAATAGACAGTACATAAAGAGTCATTTGAAATAAGGTTCAGAAAAAGAGAAGTGCAAAACAGGTGAAATTGGAATTAAACAGACATTGAAACACAACTGAAAGTGAATTAACTGGAACTAGATTTGAATATGAATAAAATTACAATGTAACTGAAAGATAAGGTATTAATAAAGCAAATAGTTGAAACTGAACTGAAATTGAAAAATGTAAATTGGAATTCAAATTCAAGTTGGCACTGAAACTGGATTGGAAGTGAATTAACTGGAATTGGAAACGAATTGGAAGGAATGGGATAGAAAGACTGAATTAGTACAGTGACATACTACAGTGAAAAGCACCATTAATCACCAGAGGCAGTGTGTGTGTGTAAGAGAAAGGATTACATGAGACATGTACTTGAAGCAAAATCACAACTCCCTTGTGTGAGCATCTGCACTGTAAGCCTGTGCGTGTGTGTCACCTCATCAGCTCAGATGGCATGCAGGATGCCTTCCTTCCATTGTTCCTTCACTCATTCATTTACTCTATGAATATGAATAATCCTGGGTAGAGCAGAAATCTCCTCTTACCAATGACACTTCCTGTTGACAATCATCCACTGACTTAGTCAACATAAAAACCCATTTTACTTCCACAATGTGATGTATTTAAATAAACAGGAAATTCAAAAAGTAAAGCTTGCTGAATTATTTTATCCATAGGGAAGCATCCTCGCCGGTTCATCTGAGAATCACTTATGCACACGCACGATTCAATGTCCAAGCACAGACGTGCACACCTGCTCCATTACAATAGAGTGCTTTCCTGTGAAATACATTGATTTGTACATCCTGTGCTGAGGACTCCATGTGGATAGCAACAATCTCCGGGTCCTCTCATCCTCAGAGAAATAAATGAGCCACTGTCATGACTTTGGATCTTACACACACTCATCCAAAAATCCCTAGACTCAACCTCAAGACAACATGCCTGTTCACTAACCGCCTTGATGCATTACGCTCACACAACTCGTAGGTTTCTGTAGCTCAAACAGAAGAGCATGCTGCTAGAAATGCCACGGTCATAAATTTAATTCCCAGGAAATGCACGAACTGATAAAAAAAAATTATATTATAAAATGTATTATAATATATATATATTATAATAAAATAATAAAAAAAAGAATTGGATTTTGGATGGATTTTTTTGCTCCAAAAATATTTCATTGGTTTAAGTTAAGTCTTCATTATGAAAAATCCCAATGCAAAAAGACCCACAAATAATTAT
>NW_015505484.1:330266-340752 GCF_001515645.1 Sinocyclocheilus grahami | reverse complement strand
ATTATTTAAATTATATGGTTAAGGGGGAAAAAAAAACATGAGAAAAAAATAAAAAAAAAAAAAAAAAAAAAAAAAACTCCCATTTCTCCTCTACTAGCACTTTGTCATAATGAAGTCAAAATGGCAAAAAAGCTACATCTCGATCTCTCTTATATATATATATATATATATATATATATATATATATAAATAAATCACATCCAAAATCATTTTAAATTATAATAATTATTATTTAATAATAATTTAATTTTTTTTTTATAAAATATAAAAAAATTTCAGTATTAAAAGTAAATAAATACTGTTTCTATTATTAAGTACAATTTACATATTTAAATATCACAATATTTAAATTCTTCATTACAATTTTGTGATGACAGTATTAAAAGACTGATACAAAAAACTGCTTTAACTTTTATATGCTTTAAATAAAATGATTAACTGCAAACACTGATTAATTGATGGTAGCCATTGACATCCACAGTATTTTTTTCCATGCTATGGAAGTCTATGGCTACCGCCAACTGTTTGGTTCCCAACATTCTTAAAAATATCTTATTTTGTGTTCAACAGAAGAAAGAAACTCATACAGGTTTGGAACAACATGATGGCGAGTAAATGATGACAGAATTTTAAATTTGGGTAAACTATCCCTTTAACTACAGTGTGGACTAGATCTTATGCAGTCTAGTCAAAGGTCTGATTATGTGAGACAAATCAAGCCCTAATGTCATAATGCCCTTTCCAATCAATCTCAAAAAAAGAATAATCTAAAAAAAAAGCATCAAAAAGCGTTCTGCTGATTTAAGCTGGCAAGGATGTTTCTCAACCAGCAAACACATTGATAAAAGCTCAATTACAGCAGTTTCATGTTCCGTGACTTGTCAAGATAATGCCTTCATTAGGATGCCAGAGGGAAGGAGGAGAAGCTGAGAGGCAGTCGACTAGAGCGACCTTAACACACACACACACACACACACACACACACACACACAGGTAACCCATCCCCAAAAGAAAAAGCTCATTCCTAATATGGATACGGATGATGCAGTGTTTAATTGCTTCATCACCTGTGCCATATAGAGACAGTGTGTGTGTGTTTTAGTGTCGGTGTCAGTGTTTTGCTTTATTGTGCTGAAGCTCAGAGATCCGTGGGCTCAATTACTGGCCCACAGGCACTTGTGTGTTTGTCGCAATCAACAAAACTGCAGTGACCAACAGAAAAGAGCAGGCACAGAGGAGAGCAGATCCGCAGGGACACAGGTCTGGATCCAGAGCGCAAATCAGTATGAGCCTGGACAATTAATAGCCTGTCAATATCTGCTAGAAGCAGCTGGTTACCGAGGCGCTTCCATTTTCCAAATGATGAAATGACAAAAATTTTCCAAAGACTAATGTTAAACATGACAAGAGGCTATTATGTTGAAGGAGCAGCCCCAAGCAAATAACATGATGCAGACTTGAGAGTTTAGAATTACAGGAAACACTGAATTATGTGCATTATAATATTACATTTGGGTAATATTACTTAGAGTAACATTTGAGGTTACAGAGAAGAAGAAAAAACAAACGTACTATTGAATGTGTGTATTTTATATATATATATATATATATATATATATATATAAGGGGTGCAACGGTTCAACTTACTCACGGTTCGGTTTGTATCACGCTTTTAGAGTCACGGTTTTGGTACGGTTCGGTATGTGCTATGTTTATGGAAAAAACTATATTGTCAAATAAAAATAAAGAAAACAAGAACAAATAATCTAACTACAAGCAACAGCACAAATAAATAAACTGAAAAAATATACAAATAAAATAAACAGTGCTTTTCAGTTTTTTAGGTAGGTCTAACAGTTTTTAAGGTACAGAAATTTAATAAATCAAAAGTAAAATAACATTGCATATTTGACTGTATAAATTAAATATTAATCCTTATTAAATTTACAAAAGTTATTCAATCAAGAGCAGTGAGAGATTTCTATGGAAGCCCGTTTCTGCCACTGAATAAAAAATAAAAGAGGTAATTGCGACTTTTTATCTCACAATTCTGACTTTTTTTTCTCAGAATTGCATGATACAAACTCGCAATTCTGACTTTTTTTCTCAGAATTCTGAGACGCGGGTTCACGCACTTCGGATGAGCGACCATACAGATCTTCTCACTGCACGCGCGAGTTCACGTTCTTCTGGCTCTTTAATATTTAAACTGGCCAGGTTTAAATGAGTTTAGTTTAAACACAGATAACAACATGTGCTGTTCAGGTCTCACCTGCGCTATCAACATGTGATGACGGCATAAATGACAGTTATTCCAGTATAAAGCACTCGCATTGATTAAAGAGTGATTGGTTTGTCCATGAATTGTTTTTTTTCTTTCTCTCATCGCTCTTGTTGTAATGTATTGGGAAGCCAGAATTTGTATCCATCAACAGAAACATACATTAGCTGAACTCTAACAAACCATATTACAGATGCATTGTCAGATTTAAGTTGAACCGCGATCCTAGTGTATGCAGAATCGTAGGTTTCGATTTTTTTTTACCGAGAACCGTTGCACCCCTTATATATATATATATACTCTGTGCTCTGGAAAATACTTTCTTCACTGGCAGAGGGTGAGGCTGAGGTTTACGTTTAGGAAAAAAAAAAAGATCCAGGCCAAATCCATGCTGGGCAAACTGCCAGTCTTCACAACACTCACCATACCAACCACAACCACACGGACACATATGCCAAGTCCCCAGACTGAGTGAGAGAGTGAGTAAGTGCCACACAACATGATATGATGTATGTGTTTATCTGATGATTTTATTATGTATAAATAGCATGAGCAAAAAAGAATATACAAAGTCAAATGCTAAACTATATATGGAAAAGGCTGGCTGATATTTAATAACAATGCATCTGGCAGAAACCTCAAGCAAGCTTTTTTTCCATTTTGTTTGTGCTCTTCTTCATCATCTGGTACTACAAACTGTATATTCATATAATGGATTGGATTAAATGTGGACTCAGTTGAGTGCACCTTTAATAGAAAACCTCACCCATAAGCTGAATGACAGCTAGCAACACCAGCATTCCCTAATTAACATTCAAGAGGAAAGCCATCTTTTTTGCAATGTGACGTCACAAAAAACGTCATAAGTCCTGAGCAGCAGGCTATCAGAATGTATCTGACCCAGACAGAGCTGTCTCTAGGCACTGGCCGACAAGGCCACAGCGTCTGCATCTCAAATCTCCACTGCTGCGTCCGCTTCTATTCTGCCCTTTTCGGTTTCAAAATGCCCCTCTTTGACTATTCTGAACTGATATTTTCAACAGATGCCCCCTCCGCGCAGTTCCTCTGTTCTGCCCATGATAACACCACCACAATGCTGCTGTCCTGAGGGAAATATAAAAGTCAAAATGGTATTTCATAAAAAAAATTCTTGAGTAGGAGAATGTCAATAAACATGCAGCATAAATACATACAGAAAACCTTCTAATCAAAGACAGACACCTTTAGATTAGTATCTGATTATACAGACAACCATGGAAAATAATATTGAACCTGAAGTAAAAAGAAAGAAATTACTCTATTAACATTTATTAGTTAGACTTAAAATGAATCTAGCTTGAAATGAGACTAGCTAGAGGACAAAATATGTCTTCAAGCAAGACATTTGACTGGAAAACTGGGATTTCAAGCTCAAGATTGCTAAAACCTAGAACTCTAGTGCTGGCACCACAATAACAAAAATGGCTGGTTACAAATACTTTCCTGATCTCTTCCCATTACTCAAACAGTATTAGACTCCTGGCGTAATTGCTGTAGGAATATGATTCGCTGCGGTTGTGTTGAATTAGCCCTGATGCGCTAGGCCAAGACAACTGACAATGTTCTGATCTGGTTCAGGTCTGTGGGCCTGAAATACGTTACAGTTGGCGTCACGGCAAAGCTTGTAAATATGCTTGATTCAGCCAAATTTGCATGAGAAGCAACAGATGCCTCCTCAAGGGACAGACAAAGGTGCACACTGGACGAGTATAAATAGAAGGAACATTGAATCCACCTTTATTAATTGTCAGTGTTGTTATAGACCTTAGGGTAGACGTCATTTTACAAAGATGAAAACGAGGCTGTGATAAATAGATTAGAGTCTTAACAATGGCATATACTGAATAAATGTCCTAGATCACATCATTTCAAAGCTCTCAACTTTCAAAACTGTTTTATGGAGTTTTTGCATGAGTGTTTTTTTAATATGTTTTGTCAGCTGAGCAATTGTCATGCTGTTGAACTACATTACAATCCATTAAACACACTGTACTTCTATCACTCACAGCCTACTTTTCATTCCTGTCAAACTTTAAATATGGCACTACACTATAGGATCAATTGTTAATTAAAACTTAAAAACATTTTTGTTCATTAAAATATAAATATTAGATTAAAAAAATATAAATTTTGTCTTGGTAACTAACTGAAATAAATGAAGCTGAAATACTCACTAAAATAAAAATAGGCTAAATACAAATATTTAAATGACATAAATGCAAATGACAAAGGAACAAGCAAATGAGTAAAACAAACAAAAATTGAAATCAAAACTGAAACCATAAAATAAATACGAATATTAAAAAATCTTATTTAGTAAAAGCTAATATTAAAATAAATAAATGCTACTATAGCACATAAATACTGGCTAAAATACTAATACTACTCAACTCCGCAAGTGGCGTACGGGATTTCTTTCACAAGACTATAACACAAGTTATAGTTATAATATATATACAGTACATAATACAAGTTATTTTTAATATGTTACTCCAAACATGGTTGTTTTTGCACATTAAGCTGAAATAAGAAAAAGTATTTTAACATTGAACACATTACATCACCAGTCTAAGTGATTCAGCAGTTAGTGGAAATGGTTCGGAAGTGTTTCCCTAGAAACAGCATTTGGACAATTACACCATCCACAACAGGAATCTGAATCTCCAGACAGCAGCACTGCATTCAGACTTTCCACAGGGGCTAGCGAAATCATCAGAGAAGGGGATTCTGGGTAATGTGGAACTGAGCCTAATGCTCACTGCACCTGCGGTGGTGCAAAACAACGGTAACCAAGCCGCAGGAGGTACGGATGCAAACAATACATTCCCAACATACACCTCAGCCCCCGCCGTGGCCTGAGGGGGCAAATTAGAGCACATTATTCCCTTCAGATAGAAAACGAAAGCTACGGCTCATCAGAAAGAGCCTCTCGACTAATATTTCAGAGCAGTCGGCAAAGGTGGTGTGCGTCATGTAATAGCTTTTAGCTGCGCATCGCCCTCCCCTCCGTGTGACGTTCTATAACCCCGGTCATCTCTCACAGGCCATTTAAGCCTCTCTCTCTGACGTTTATGACAGATATTCTTTTTTCCAAATGCTGCTGTTATTAGAGTCTCAGTAAAACAGGGCGGGCCATGCAGGATGGCCTTTCACACATACTTATAAAAAGTCCCAAACCAAACGCTCGCCACAACTCTGATTAACAAACCAATGACTGAATGTAAAGATGCATCTGCTCAAGCTCTTTTAATGTGATAAAGGCCATCGATGCAACAAAACCACTTAGTGCTTCCATTTTCAGAGTTACAGTAAATGTGCATCCACTTCATTAGAAAACCAGATATTTGTATGCATCTAAATGTTCATTGTGTGCAGCACAAGTAGTACACTATACAGATGAGTATCACTACATAGTACATACTGATGACTTTAACCTGGGGGACAGAATATAACTTATCAAAATACCATTAAAAAAAAAACTGTAATTCTGTGATATTTTATAACACTGTAAAATAACTTTCTACTTTTATATATTTTAAAATAATAAAATATATAAAATACTTGTTTATTACGCGCTTTATACTTTTGTGGAAAATATTTTTTTTTCCGGATTTTTTGATGAATAGAAAGTTCAAAAGAACAGAATTTATTAGAAATAGAAATCTTCTGTAACACTGCAAATTTCTTTACTGTCACTTTTGATCAATTTAACATGTTGTTGAACAGAAGTATTAATTTAAAATAATACAAAAAATCTACTTAAAAAAAAAAACATACTGGTCCCAAACTTTTGAATGGTAGTATGTTTCTTAATAACCATGACATAGTATACATATACAGATTTGCATATATAACATATATATAACAATAATTTTTCCCTATGAAAACATAATTAGCTATCTGTGCATATTAGTGACAACAATAATATATAATGATGATAATAATAATTCGATTTAAACTTCCTTTAGTGATCCCCAAAGGGAAATTAAAGATTTATTTTGACCATATAATAAATTATTATTACTATTTTATTTTAATAATATAATAATTCATTAAATAATTTACTTCTACAGTACCTTTCAGTATTATATATGCATAAAAAAGCTCAAAGGGATTTTCAAATATATAAAACAAACAACTAATGAAAATTGAATATAAAAACATTAACAAAACAAATAAAATAATAAAAACAGTACAACAGATACTTGTAGTAAACAACGCAACAATTGAAACAAAAAATAAAAATAAAAAAGAGGAAAGAATTAATAAAAAATATTTTTAAAAATCCAATGACTAAAAATATTTCACATTAAAAGCTAACCTAAAAATACATGACTTCCCCTTTTTAGAAGTTTGATTTCATCCATAGAAGGATGCAGAACAGATATTTAGACAGTTTATTTAAACCATCAGTGTCATTAAGTATAACACTGCATAAAATTCATAGTTAATCTCATGTTTATGAATGAATAGTGCTACCCTGAGCTATCATACACAGTGAAAATACAATGAGCTGAGGTGAGCCACTCTCCACCACTCAGAGAATCTACAGATGTCACAAATACAGAAAAAAAACATTGCAATTCTGATTATCATATTGCATTTTTGGTGGCTTAATTTGAAAAATTAATCTGCATGTGTCACCACATGGAGTTTTAGAGGAAAAAATATAAACTTTAGGCATAGAGATAAACTTGTGACTGTGAAGATGAGGGACACACGTCACACACACGTCCCAGCTGAAAGAATGGATGAATGCACACAATGTCAGATAAAAGACAAAACGCCACTCATGTCCACACGCAGGAGAGAGTGATAGAGAGGGGGAAAGACTAGAGCCCAGAGGCAGAAAGACCACGGGCGTTAAATGGGTCAAGGAGAGAGGGATCCAAAGAACATCATGCTAACACACAACCACACGAGATCTGAAAAGGAGAGAGAGAGAGAGAGAGAGAGAGAGAGAGAGAGAGAGAGAGAGAGAGAAAGAGAGGAAATACAAGCTTCGACAACAAACTTGGTGAAGCTACAGCTAATGGAGTCAACCTAGCCCCTGACCTAATATGAAATTAATTTTAACATTTCATTACAATATGTACGCCAATTAGATTTAAGAAAACTAATTTGTCCTCAGGAACACCCAGCAGTCATAAAGAACAAACCACACTGATAACTAGATCTGCAGTTCCTAAAGGAAATACCAGTATGGCAGCAGAAGAATAGTCTTAAAGTTTTAGGTTATGCAATGATAAACTGCAGAAAGACTGCTATTGAAATATAAAGTCGGTATGAATGTGCACAGTACTAAATCAACTTACTTTTCGACCATTAATAAAGTGTATTTTTTAAATATTATAAATACATACATACTACATCTGCCATTGTTGCATTGCTTGACCCATAAGTTCTTTGACCTTTGACCTACTAACAGCAACAACCACAAAAACATAAGCACTGCCAAATGTACAATTCGACCACAAGGAGACACTTTTTGGTACATATAGAACTGCCAGCTCACAATACTCTGCCGTATATTCTCATCTTTAAATCTGACAGTTCCTCAACTCCTGTAGCCTCAAGGGAAAGTAAAGTGTCCACTTCAGAATCTCAGCATACTTTATTTGGGTATTTGCCTATTCTTAATCTGAATACTGAATATTTGGACATCCTACTCACTTGCTGTAGTGCTTCTTGCATACTATAAAGTAAAAAAGTGCAAATTTTCTTAAACGTGAGGTACAGCTGGTTATAAAATGGTTAAAGAGGTCAAATGTATGCAAAAAAGACCAAACACATTCGGTATGCAAATAGAATACCAATTCGGCATGAAAATATTACATACATATATGACACCAACACTGACAGTTACAATTTGATAACTGAACATTCGATCAATGTCAGTCAATGGAGATTTAAAATGTAGCTCACCCAAAAATGAAAATTATGTCATCATTTACTTACTGAACATCATATTTCAAACCTGTATGACTTTAGTTCTTTTGTAGAACATATTAAACATTTATATTTTGAGAACTGTAGACAAGACAATGGCAAACAACAGAATTTTTAACATATCTAAAAACAAAGTTTGAAGGAGATAAATATTAACTGGAGAAGTTAAGAGGGTCATTCAGAATGTGTGAGGAATATCAGTACAAAACTGCCTTGCAAGCAATCTAATGACTTGAGCCAACAACTTTAATGTCTTCACAGAGACAAATGCAAATCTGTGTGTGATATATCATCTTTTTATAAACCTGAGTGCATCATCTTTCCTCAAACAATCTGAAAGGCACACCGAGCTGTTGAACACATCACCAAACATAACTTGTATCATGTTTCAAATGCGCTTAATCCAGTTCAGCTCATTTCATCTGCATTTTAACTGCATCGGGGAGGCATAGGAAGACGCGTCCCATAGCATCTGATTACACCTAAACGGCTGGCTCCAGCAGCGCGCCTGTGAATGAGGCACAGTGTTTGTTTGCTCACGCTGTAATAAAAGAGATGGAGCGAGTAACTCTCCCTTCCTGAGAAAACGCCAACCCGTTCTGTAATGTAACAAGACTGAATTATTCACATGTAGCCCTCTGGAGGAAGAAAAAGGAGAAAGTAGTAAAACGCAGGACAGAGAGAAAGTGAGACATGCAGGAAGAAGAATGGGAGTGTCAAGCTCGAAGAACAGGAAGAGGAGCCGTCAGGGCTGTGAGGAACTCTCAAGGTGAGACAAACCTCTGGAACAGTACACTCTAAAATAATGCTGGGTTAAATACAACCCAGTGCTGGGTAAAATATTGGCAAACCAAAAAATTGGGTTGTTTAGACCCAGAGGTTGGTTTACTACCCAGAAGGTTGGGTTAGACATTTAACCCAACCGCTGGGTCAAAACAACCCAATTGCTGGGTTTGTCCATATTTCACCCAGCACTGGGTTGTATTTAACCCAGCATTTTTTAGGTTTAAAATATGCTTATTATACTCCATTTATTCACTCTTAAAAAAAATAAAGGTTGTTTATTGCCACCCATGAACATTTTCATTGCACAAAAAGGTTCTTTGTAGTGGTAAAAGATTCTCTTTTATACTATGACAAAAAAATAGTTCTTTTAGGAACTATTCAAGGTCCAAGGTTCTTCTAAGAACCCAAAATAATTCTTCTATGGCATTGGTCTAACACCCTTTTGGAACCAATATTTTTAAGAAGAAAGGGTAAGTGAAAAGGAAAAGGGAACAAGACCCTAAACAACACACAAGGGCTGGGTAAAAAAATAACGATATCTCGATTATTATCAATTCTCAGTTTTACGAAACGATATCGATTCTTAAATCCCTAGAATCGATTAGTCTAGACTGTTTTCAGTTAATGGAGGGAACATTGAAGGGCACCTCCCATCCAATAAATCGCAATAAGCATTGTGCTTTGGTACTTTTAATATGAAACAAAGTCTCAGATTTCAAATTCTGTTCATTGTATTGCAGTATTCAAACAATAAATGCCGTTTTGGCGCTGTTTTGTGGAGTGATTGCTGTAGCGTGGCGCGCCTCAGTTCAATAAAAGCGGCAGCGCGAGGTGCACGTGAACTGATCATCTCCTCCACATTAATACCAGTTACAGCACAAAATAAACTTGACTAAACATCCGAAGGTAAGTTAAAAGAAAGAGTACAACTTTACAATCCGTATCCTGTCTCATGTAATCGCTCAATCAGCGTTTCAGCCGCGCAAACGTCAATATAACAGCTTGTAAACAATTCACGTCACATTTACCTCAGAAAAACATATTCGGTGACTGTAAACTCATTAGTCAGCTAGATATTTTGCTAAATATATGCACCATATAATATATTCATTATAATTTTTACTGTTCTTCAAAGTTTAAATTTTTTTTGATGATAGCCACCATTTAAATGTTTATATTTAAAAAAACGAATTGAAGTAGAAATATTTTTATGTAATTGTAACTTTTATTATAAAAACTTCATTAAGTGTAATTTAAGCAGTTGTATAGCCTAAAAAAATCTGTCAGTTTTTAACCTTTAATATTATAGTAATGTAGTACCAACGGACTACCATATATATTTTACAGCATTAGTTAAGAGATTTTTTTTCCTTTTGAAAATTTTGCATGTGTACCAGATATATATCCAAAATAATCGATATTGAATCGAAT
>NW_015505484.1:320786-330155 GCF_001515645.1 Sinocyclocheilus grahami | reverse complement strand
CTTTTTTGGAATCGGGTTTGTGTGTATATATATATATATATATATATATATTTGTATGATATGTTAATTATATATATATATAGTTGTATGATATGTTAATTTTATATATAGTTGTATGATATGTTAATTATATATATATATATATATAGTTGTTTATTAAAAAAAACTGAAATTACTAACATTTTATTTATATACAATAAAATAAAATATAATAAATAATAATAATAGTATAAAATTATATTATACAAAAAAATTAAATATATACAGTGGGGCAAAAATGTACCAGATATATATCCAAAATAATCGATATTGAATCGAATCGGGAATCGAATCGAAAGCTTGTGAATGAGTATCGAATCAAATTGTGAAATTTGTGTCAAAACCCAGCCCTAAAACACACAAAGAATATAATTAATAATATAATAATTAATATATAAAATTATAATATAAAATATAAAATTTTATTTTTATATTTAAAATATATACATGTATATTATACATATTTGCTCGGATTAAACAGCCTCTCTCATCATTTTAAGTGGGAGAACTTGCACAATTGGTGGCTGACTAAATACTTTATATTTTTGTGTCTTCTGACTGTTCTAAAAACTATTGTTAGCACACTACACTCATTTTTGTATTGTATAAAAAATTATAATTATTTAATTCATTAAAAAAATAGTTATTTTGCACTTTTATAAATTTTTGAGGAATTACTGTGTCATTTTTGTTTTTTTCTTACATAAAATTTGACCAGTAGCCTGCATCAGAATTTATGGAGCCTGGTGTGTGTGCCTGACATTTCCACAACGGGATGAACCAACGACAGGACTTGAGAAAGAGAGACAGAAAGAGGGCCTAAGAATAGCCAAGGGAGAAGGTGTGTGTCCCCTCAGACTTGAGCGTAGATATATTTGGAGAGATGAGGCCCTCTGGAAGTGACCTAAAGCACAAACACAGACAAGCACACACACACACAAACCATTTAGTCCACCGTTTTCCCTCCTACGCGGCCATTCATACCTGCAGCAGGCTTTCCTATGGGGGGAGAAATTGCTTTTTGAATATATCCAGACAGGGCAACAACACAAGTCCATTGGAGTGCAGCATATGGGCTTTCTGATCTTCAGCAAATTAGATGTTCCATCAGGAACCGGTGAACAGCTGTTCGCAGTAACCAGCAGAGCCATATTTGAAGAATCACGACTGTGCAGGAGAACCGTAGAGGAAAAGCTCACTCTGTGTTTAATGAGGCAACACAACAAAAGCAAGGCGAAAAACAGCAACCCGCGTGTGATGCTGTAAGAGGCGTTCATTAAAGCAGAGGGATTACATAATGTAAACACCAGAGGAAAATACTAATTGTTCACTACAAAAAGATTCATATTTGAATCCCATGGTGTTTTGTCTTGGGCAATTTAGGAAAATGTGAATTTTCTACAAAGAAGACTTTTTACTAAATAGTGCATCAACAATTTTGCCTTTTGCTATACACATACAAAAATGTATGTAACCTGGCAGATCTGCACATTTTGCTCTGTATATATGCATGCTGTCAATTTTCCTTTACTAAATCCTAAAGAGATCTGCAACACGTTTTGCTGTTTTTCATATCTCAAGGCAGAATGTTCATTTCAAAACAAATTTCAAAGAGTCCATAAACACTCTCCCCTGCTGAGAGCTTCTCTGCCATACTTCACACACACTTTCTTCTGACAAATAACTACATATGAGATAAGATCACTGCTAATAGGACAGTCAGAACGCAAACACGTACCGAGTCCTATCAGGTGTGACAGCAAAAATGTGAAAATCTCCATGAGCGCGCACCTTATCTTGTTTGTTAAAGATGTCCTTTGTTTTACTCCTGCCTCTTACTAAGTTGATTTTGAATATTCCAGCTCTGATAATAATAATCCACCCCAGCCCTGATAATGCTGTGCGTGATGTGCAAGAGAAACTATTTTTCCAAGTATTGTTTTATTTCACCTTGTGACTGATATTCTCAGAGAACTTATATTTCAGTTAATTTTTCTTAATATATGAATATTTTAAAGACAAAAAAAAAAAAAACTAGCACATATCATACACTGGAAATAATTACTGTAATTTTAACAGTAAAAGACTGTAAAAATGCTACAGTAAAAACCTGTTAACTGGTTTAACAGTTAAAATGTTAAAAGTTAGTATGGAAACAGTAATTTCCATACTATATTCGGTGAATAAATGTAATTACATTTAATGTAATTTTACAGTAAAATACTGTTAAAAATATGTTTTTTAGAAGTGAAAAAGAAAAAGTGACAAACCGTAAATTGACACTCCCAGAATTCCCTGCATGACACTTCATATTTGATGTTTTTTTGTTGAAATAACATGTTTCTTCTTAGTTTTTTCTTATTAGTTGCGTATATTAGGGTTTAATCTTACATCTAATGTTGTTAAATTCATGTTTATTGCATTATTTCAGTATCATGTGTCACCATGATGGGGTTTAGTGTTTGAGTGAATGACACTGTGCACCTTCTATATATAAGTATTGCCCTCCTCAGCTCATAGAAAAGTTAAAGTTTGTGATGAGCTTTGGTTCATCTTGTGACTTTCTCATCACCACCAGTTTTTGGTGGTTATCAGTGCATTACAATGGTTCAAAACAAATATTAGTACTTCAATATGTTGGTTTATTAACATTACATCAGTTCATGAAATACGGTATTTTATTGTGAATTTAAGTTAAGCCTGTAAAACCTAAAATGTTGCTACCATATTTTTTACGGTGAAGTTCTGGCAACCACAGCTGCCGGCATTTTACCGTAAATGTCACAGATTTTTTTTTTTACAGTGTAGCATTAGGTCAGCGCACACTTATTTATTCCTATTCAAAATAAAATAAAATAAAATGCCTCAGTAAAAGTGTCCAGGCTAAAAAAAAAATACAGGAAATATAAATAAATAACAATAATAAATAAAAATAAATAACATTATTGTTTCATGGCCCACTGATTCTCACCCTTATGTGAGACCCTTTCAAAACAACACTAAACTAAACTATCATAAAATAAAATAATAAAATAAAATAAAATAGGAGAGAAAGCCTCACTGAGAAAAAAACACAAACACAACAAGCCCATCTAATCAAGCAAACATACCCTCTTTCACAGATACTTCAGCTCCTGGTTCTTCCAGATTCAGATACAGATTATCAAGATATTAAAAGGAATTCACAAGAATGATTGAGATGGATGTCACAAATGACACTCAACAAGAAACAATTCACTCTGCTCCTCTCCTCTGACATTCCTCTGAAGGCAGAAGCCGAGATGTCCACAGATGCATCTCATTAAAACAGCCAATGGGCAGCAAATCAGCATATTAGAATGATTTCTGAAGGATCATGTGACATTGAAGACTGGAGTAATGATGCTGAAAATTCAGCTTTGTCATCACAGGAATAAATTACATTTTAAAATATAGTACTTTTTTATTACAGTGTACTTTTTTAAAAATCTGTATGTAGGGCTGATAACATCTTTGAACTTAACAATTTTAGAATTTCAGTCTCAAACTTTCCTTTTCTAGTTAAACGACTGCAGTTATATGAATTTCTTGGTATTTCAGTTATTTTAATTACACTTCCTTAAATTTGAATTGCAATTCTGCATACTGTTTGATTCAAACTTCAGTGCAATTCAGGAAGTGAACTAGATTTTCTTTTTTAAACCTTCTTATTTCAATTCGGAATGATAACGGTGCTGGCTAGAAATGGGACTCCGTGTTCTGGAAGCTGAGGCAGTTCTGTGTCTCTAGAGGCAGGATGGATCTTGAGCTTTGTGCTGTGTGAACTGTGAAGGACTAAATGTTGCTACCATAGGGACAGATAGAGGACAGCTTCACAGGATACAAAAAAGAGAGTGAGGGAAATGTGTGTGTTTTAGCAGTTCAGTCCAGAGAAAGAGGAGCACTCAAAGACATTGCATAATTTAGAACAGTGTGTGTACAGAAACATGGGGGCTATAGCAAAACGGTCTTAAACCCACAGCAGATCAACAACACAACCAACACACAAAAAGAGGAAAATAGAAAAGAAAAAAAAAAAGATATACAGATGTGTAAAAACATAATTAGAGTTTCAGATGTTGGTAAAATAGGTGTAATGGTAAAAAAGTGTAAAAGCACAAATAACATTAAATCAAGAAAGAAATACGTGGGCAGTGTGTCAAAATATAAAAGTAGATAAAGATATTGTTTGATGCAAATATATAAAATTCATAATTTTTTAACACTTTGATGTAAAATACATTTATCAATATATAATAATCATAAATTAAATTATCCAAAAATAAGCACTTTTGACATTTAAAAGCTCCTTCACGACATGGCGGCGGCAACAATACTACAGCGAGAATAAAAGTTACTTCTTCCTTCTTTCTTTGCGTGAAGATGTGGGCAGAGTTGCATAACGCCACCCAAATAGTGATGTAGTTATGTTAGAACGAGCCGTTTTAGGTAGGCGTGGTTGACTTAACTTTTATAAAGAATAACTCTTTGGATTTGAGACTTTAGTCTTTGCAACTTTACAGATCTTCTTTATGCACCAAGAGCTTGTAACACTCCAAAGAGAAAGGAAAACTTGAAATCGCATCATATGACCCCTTTAAATTATAATTAAATAGAAAATAGAATTTTAAACGGTATTTTACAAATTTACACAGGAAAAATAAAAATCTTATTTAAACTTTTTTGAATCTTGATGGATGCAAACCAAATGGTATACTTTCTACCATCACATGATATACATCATAACACCACCCAGACCAACGGTTTTAAAAATCTGCAAGACAAAGAGAGAAAGACAAAGCAAGAAAAAGGCGAAACAGTGATAAAAGCAACAGTGAGAGGCACCCGTGATGAACAGTACCTCACACACAGTAAAAAGTAAGTGTCCTTTACAAGTAAATACAACAGAGCAGTAGGCAAATATTTATCCACAGGAGGTTGGAGTGTCAGAGGAGTATGTAAGGATTCCTTTACAAACACTTGAGAGAAAGAGAAATAAACCTAACATTAGTCTGGGGCAGTGCAACAGCGGTCTTCACAGTCCCAAAAGACTAGAGGCACTGGATCACACTCCAGATTCAACTTTAAATGATGGATTCACATATTCCCTCCGCAGCGGTGTCATTTCTGTTATTCCAAGTTGGTCTCAAACAGCTAAAAAGTGTCACAAGTCATTCTCTACTGGGTCCCTCACTCTCTGCTGAACTAGCAAGCTGACTAATTTAGCATTTCCATTGCTTCTGAGTGTGTGGGTAGGCAGAGCTCTCGGATGCGGCGTGCCAGGGCCTGTGCAGATCTCCGAAGACCCTGGCTTAAAGGGTTAGTTCACCCAAAAGATAACAAAAATAAACACCGGTATTCGGTATGAACCGGTATACCGCCCAGCACTACCGCTGAGTGCCATGAAACTAGGGATGTGCGTGATGACTAATTTGACTGACGTTTAAATGAAAGTTTTGTATCCGACTAGTCGACTAAAAAGCAAGAAACCCCCAAAAGATGGTAAGAAAAAAAAAAACATCTGTGCGTGCGTGTAGCATATATAATAGCCTATATTTGAAACACTTAATCTATGAATCACACTGTCAAATCCCTCAATGAATTCCGCTTGTCGCACTCTTGCCTTGCGTTATCATCACTTAATTTTAGGCGGTCGTTAAAAAGAGAAAAAAAAGAAGAGTAAGTTATACACCCAACGTCGGCCAAAGCATAGCTTATTTATTCAAATCAGCTGGGGAAATGCAGAACAATGGAAAATCAATCAATAGTCTGACAGAATTCTTCATCTTCAATTGACTGACGTTTAAATGAAAGTTTTGTATCCGACTAGTCGACTAAAAAGCAAGAAACCCCCAAAAGATGGTAAGAAAAAAAAAAACATCTGTGCGTGCGTGTAGCATATATAATAGCCTATATTTGAAACACTTAATCTATGAATCACACTGTCAAATCCCTCAATGAATTCCGCTTGTCGCACTCTTGCCTTGCGTTATCATCACTTAATTTTAGGCGGTCGTTAAAAAGAGAAAAAAAAAGAAGAGTAAGTTATACACCCAACGTCGGCCAAAGCATAGCTTATTTATTCAAATCAGCCGGGGAAATGCAGAACAATGGAAAATCAATCAATAGTCTGACAGAATTCTTCATCTTCAAATAACGTTAGCCAACATATTAAAACACAAGTCAAAAACAATAGGAAGGTTTATCAAGAAATAGCATTAAAACGGCTTTTAAAAACGTACTTCGTGTAGGCTATATCGTCTAAAAACAAAATGCAACAATGCCCATTTTACTTACTCAGACCATGCGTTATTTGTTCAGTGAAATGATCAACGTGGTCTGGTGAAAGACGGGACCTGAGGCGATTAACAATAAAATTCCTGCACTTGAAAAAACACGCTCGGCAGGAACTGAAGTCGCAGGCACGCAGAGATAACGAAAAGCAAGCCGATAGAGTTTCAGAAAGCGCCTGGACATCCCGCACCACTACCGAAGTGGGAGTTCGTTAGAGGAATAGACGACGCGGATGGGATCGCAGCACTGACGGGTTGTAGTGAATGACGTTATTGACATTTGCTGGCTTTGGCCAGCCTCTAAGCTAACGCCTACGTGCCTGTATTGAATATGATTACGCATCGCTCCAGTAGTTACTGTAAGACAATTTGACATTACACAGTTTACACAAAACTTTTCCGTTTCCTCCTAATTCAAAATAATCCCACACCTTCTCATCTTTCGCATGGTCATTTTTGAACTTGCCGCAACTGACACGAAGAAAACGCATGTGAGGTCTGAGGTAAAAATGTAGTTTCCGCCCAGATAAACTTTTAAAAATAATGTATTATTTTTCAAACGTTTTATTTTAACTTTTTATTTAAAATCTTTTAAATGCTATGTTAAAATGACGGTAATTTGAATGATAAAATCATGTTGTTGTATTTTTTCTGTCGTGTAATCGACTATTGTTTTCAGTGTCGACTAGTAGGAGCTGTACCGTTTAGTCGACTAGAGCCGCACACCCCTACATGAAACAGCTTGAAAGATCAAAGACCCTTTTTAATATAACTCCGACTGGATTCGTCTGAAAGAAGAAAGTCATATACACCTAGGATGACTTGAGGGTGAGTAATGTATGGGCTGAACTAACTCTTTAACACAACCACGCTGTAAGAAAAGATCAATGACTCAATGCCACCCAGAGAGCGAACTCACTAGCTACACTTTTAGCTGGATAATATGAAATGCAGACAAGGTCCTGAACACAACTGTCAGCAAATTTAAAAAAAATTTAAATCCTGCTTATAAAGCGTCAAGATTTTATGGAATTATATTAATATGGAATTCAACTGATATGTGGTCACTGCGGATATATTTTTACATGACTATTCATATTTGTCATGTTTTATGGACACATTGTTCATTTGTAATGAATAATCTTACCCAAAATGTTTTAAAAGTATTTTTCATTACATTACTGAAAACAGACATAGTTGTGTTACATGAGATATCTGCGGGTTGAATTTTCAGCAAAAATAACTACATCATGTTTGGAATATAAATTTACTAATTCAACTGATATGTGGTCACTGCACACACATCTAGTCATGTTTGAAATGTTTACAAACATGTTTTTCATTAAACAATCGTACATTTTGGTTCTAAAAGATACAAAAAAACTAATATATTTTTAAAATAGCATAATAAAATATGCATATAAAATAAATTTGTTTTAATAATATTAAATTACTGATATGATAATTTAACTGATATGTGGTCACTGCACATACAGCGGCTATTTTACATATCTAGTCATTTTTGTAATGTTTTACAAACATATTGTTCATTACTTACAAATAATCTTAAATTTTGGTTCCAAATGTTACAAAACCCAAACATTTTTAAAGTATTTTTCATTCAGTTATTAAAAAAATAGATATAGTTTCGTAGCATAAAAAACATCATGATGTTGACTTTCCAGCAAAAATAACTATATCATGATAGATAACATCAAAACGTAAAATTATTGATATGACAATTCAACTGATATGTGGTCAGTGCACACAGCGGCTATTTTATATATTTTTCTTTTATTTTGTCTTTTTTTTTTTACTTTGTAATTTCTTTTATATTTGTAATGTTTTAGAAACATATTCATTTCCTATAAAGAATCGTACATTGCCTTGCATTACTCTTACATTAAAGTATTTTTCATTAGATTACTGAAAAATAGATATAGTTATGCAACAAAACATCTGGGGGTTGAATTTTCAATGAAAACAACTATTTCATGATAAATACCATCATTGAAAAATAAAATTACTCATCCAGTGATGTAATATTTTGTCATACCGCCCACTCCTATCCCAGCCTCCCCTCTGAATGAAGACTTTCTCACATTTCCAAAACAGTAAGAAACAAAAGAACACATAATACGCTAGTGTGTACGTGATCATCTTTAGGTAATTTAACTATGCCGACCACTATCTGGACAGGAAGTAACCTTCTCAGTTTTGGTTCCTCATGGCTGTGGGTCAGAGCACGTCATCCATTAATTGTGGATTGAACACTTCTCATTATATCACACTTAGCAACAATCGCACATGCATTCAGCTTGGCAGCTACACAGTCCAGAAACATTTTATTACAGCCCACGTCTTCACCTGATTAGAAAGGGCCATTTGCATGGCAGTCAACATTTCAAAAGATAAATTGACTCACTTTAAGTTTCCCGAGTCATTCTAGCAGGTTCCATTCACTTTCAGTACAACTTGGCAAAGGTTTCTGCCTGTAATCGCTCTCTTGCTCTTTCCGTCTCATTCCCTCTTTCCTGTCTCTCTCCCTAGAAGGATTTATGCAGTAGGTACCAGACGAGGGTCAGAAATTAGCCAGTGCCCGGGGCACAAACACTACCAAAAATGTCCTAAATATTTGCACTGGGCGAAAAACAACCCTGTCATTTTTTTATGCTTAAAAGTGCAATGTGCAATAATGAAATGTGCAAAAAATAATGACTGTTCAAAAAAGTTCCTAAACACACTCTTCAACTTCTGTTGGTTGAAAACATAGTTCCACCGCAGTCTCACGCCATTGTTTGAGCAAATGCTGCTGTGTTAAGGCTGATTTATACTTCTGCGTCAGACCTACACCGTAGCCTTTACGCCGTAGGCTATGCGTCAGTTTTCATTTATACTAGGGATGCACCGATATGAAAATTTTGGCCGATACCGATAACCGATTATTCTTTATTTTTGAAAGCCGATAACCGATATGTTGGCCGATAAATCTATATCCAAATTGTTATATACTTTTTGA